>NW_027203903.1:0-49259 GCF_024711535.1 Dipodomys merriami | reverse complement strand
TACTACCCTATTGGTTAACATGGACAACGTACCTTCATACATAGACTGGGTGTTTGCAAACAAGAAGTGGTAGTTGAACAATGTTCTTAGCAGTTTGTACAGAAGAAATGGAAATAGAGCAACTGTGAAATCAAAAGGAACATGCAAAAAGACAAAGGTACAAAGTAGAATGTGCCAAGGAAATGCTGATGTACAATTTCAAATAATGTGCTCAGGTGTGAGGGTGTGTTCAAAGAACAGCATTAGACAATATACTTGGATACCTTGAGAAAAAACTGCATTAAAGGATTCTGGGATTATCATGCAAGTACAAACTCATTACACTGACTAATCAGTCACAACATCATTAATTTAGGGAGTATTTTCCAAGAGCATACTGAGAAAAAGAGGACTCATCACAATTATTGTTCAGGTTGAAGTAACGACAATCACATAAAGTTTCTTATAAGTCTTCATTTTTTTGGAGCATTAAAGTGGGAAAAAGCCAAGTAAATAGTTTGCATGTATCTAAAATAAGTGGGACATATTATATTGCTCTGTCTTTAACTTGGAAGTTATATTGTACTCTAAGTTGGGACAATGATCTGCTTTCAGTTATTTTCTTCTCTTCCCCTTATTTTTCCCTTCCACTTAAAGAGACATACTTGAGCTTGCATTTTTAAATCCTTCAAAATTATCTGAATTTCTCCATACTTCTCGCAGACTCCTATATCTTTCTCAAGGGAATATATTTTCACTACCATTTTTTATCCCATATGTTATTGGATATCTTCCTGCCTAATTCAGTGCAAGATACACATTAGACTTATCCATATATCTCAACACTTGTACAACCATAAAATCCTATCTTACTTTGAAATCATGATTTCAGTATGTCTGGGGAGGTGACATCTGCCATTTTTGAATGACCATAATTGATACTTACATGCAAGCATGTTTTAAACCAATATGCCTCTCAGAAGATGAATGAATCGGCATGTCCATTGCGGCGCTGTGGGCTGTGGCAGGGATGAGGAAGAAAAATGGTTGGCTGCCCTCGGTTATTAATCCTGGGCCCCGGGGCTGGCCAGATGGAGAGTTTCCCTGCATAGAGTAAGCATTTTTATAGTTATTCCTTTATTGCCTATTTTTGATCTACACACTCTTGTCTAGTGCTTTCCTTTTTTACATTTAGGGCAAATTCCTGTTCCTCTCTTGTTAACATTAGTAGCCGTTTTACAATTCTTCTTTATATGTCCCATTTGACCACATCCAAAACATTTAGATTAGAGGGTTTGGTTTGTAAAGCATGCCAGGTAGTGGGCATAGTTTCATCAAAAAACTGCATAAGCCGGGATTCAGATGTAATGTCTTTACACGCCATTAAATATGTATTTACATCCTCAGATTCTTTAATAGGCAATAGGGCTCATCTACAGTCCTCATTAACATTCTCATAACCAACATGCCCAGCAGTTGTTGCTGTGCAGCTACTCCAACAACAGTAAGTTCCAAGGTCAGTTTCAATCCTGATAAAAATTCAACATAGGGTGTATTAAGTTTTTGAATTACTTTAGTCCAGGGGCCATAATGCTCTCCTACCAGCCGAATCCTCTTCCATGCCTCAATACCTATGTCTCGTAACTACTCATGGATCTCTTCAGGAGAGTGCACTTGTATATGAGCATCTGCATATTGTTCTGTTCTACTCAACATGGGAAAGGTTATGACCCACAGGTGCGGATTATTGCTCTGCGCATTTTGCCTAGTCCTTTCTATACATAACTCAGTAAACCACATTTGCCATTGTAGGTATTCAGGATCCTTAATTAGGCTCTACAAAGCATCTTCCAATCCTCGAGAGCAAAATTATTGTAATGTCGGCCGACCCCATTAAGCAATTCCTTAACATAAAGAGACTGAGTACCATACAACGTCACTGCCTTCTTAAGTTTACCAATATCATTGACAGCAACACCTTCATATCTGCCTGGTTGAGCTAAACCATTCATAGGGGGTGGTCAAATTACAGGATAAGAAAAAATATACATTTCATCATCAAACTCACTGTCTAAGCCTTCTGTTTTGTGATGGAGTAACACGGTAAAAATTGCTTCCGCAAGCGGAGGAACAGAAGGCTGTTTTACTCTCACTTTCTCAGATTCTCTTTCACTCTGCTAATTTCTAACTCCATATGTTGTAATCTTGATAAAAATCAATTCCATTTGCTCAGACATTCTATTTATGCTTTCAGATTGTTCCTTTTCAGGCTTCTTTACCTCTTGTTTTTTCTCTGTTAAGTGTGATGCATCCTTATCTATTGCGTCCTTAAACTCAGAGTCCAATTGTAAATCTACAATAGAAGGGGTGGCCTCTTTTCTCATTTAAAGCTTTAAAAAGGGTATGTAAAACAGAACAAATGGACCAAAATTTAACAGGAATCCTTTCCCCTTCTCGAACAGCTCTTTCTACATTTTACTTTACTCATTTCCAATTATCAACATCTAATGTCCCTTCAACGAGGAACCAAGGATTCCATTCCCTAACTACATTAATACACATTTCTTTGTCAAAAGAAGAAATAGTTACACCATAAGCAGCAAGTAAATGTTTTAGCATATGTAAGTACGGAGTAGATTTAACTTGTCCCATCACCCTGTAATTAAAAAAGTACTTACCTGAATATATCTTCCTGAATTCAACACTGCAGGGTCCCTGTTTGGGTGCCAGTTGTCAACGTTTAAGGCATTGGAGTCCCTGGGTAAGGGTCAAAAATCACCAGGACACAGGGGATACAGAGTGCAAACAGCAATTGCCACTGCATGCTGTGCTTTATTGCTAGTGGGTATTTAAACACAAGCAAGTATTATCTTTGCCAAGATTTAGTCAGGAGACATTCACACAAAGAATTTCAACAGCAACAATTTTGCTTAAACTATGAGACAATGTCTTTGTATATTTTTATCTAAACTATTATACAGCAACGTCAAACCACTTTCCTGTACTCAGGAAAATGCTTGACTAGCTGTTTGTCTATGCTTAAGTAAGCAGAAGAGCTACTTCCACAGCTCCCAGGAGTCTGACATGAGCTTTGAGATAGGGAGAGAGAACATGTTCCCTCTCTAGCCCGGCATGCCAAGAGCTTTCCACATACACAAACACAGTCCTCAGATAATCCTGAGGCCTGAGCCTGCATCAATCTGCCCCTCCAAAACAGACCCTGAGGCTTCACACAGATTGTCTCACCAACTCTTCTATTACTTTAAGCAAAAACAAAGCAAAACAAAGCAAACAAAATAGACTTTATGGTTAATTAAGCTGCTATTAAAGATTCTAGGCAGAACTATACTGTTAAAATGATGAGTTAGTAAATATGTTTTGTAGATACTGATCTCACATGTGTCACAAAAATAACCATAGATTCATAACTAGAAACTCTGAAGTGTAAAGTATATTATTTAGGTGAGTTTCATTAGGTACCCAATGAAGAGAACACCACACCGTATTCACTCAGGTAAAGTAGTTTATTTACTGAAATGCTGCCCATGACATACATGGTGGAAATCCATGTAAAAAAATGGGGTGACCTAACCTCAGGCAAGGATGTATCTATGTGAAGAACCAGATGAGGTGTGGCTATTTGAGGGAAACTCTGGCCACACTGGATCTGGATGTGACTTCACGTTCTGGGACTCACCTCTGGTCAGATGGAAAGTGTGACCAGAGGTTGACCAGGTTGTGACTTAACAGGATGGGGAGGTGGCTGCCTTCAGGTGTGCCAGATACTAGGCAACACATGAAGGGTTGAAACTTAGCCATGAAGTGGGAAGGTGTCTGAATAGGGTCTGCATGGCCTGGGGCAGACCTAACACCAAATACAGGTAGTACCTCTGACATATAACTCCTTACTCCGAACAATTCATTCTCAATCATTTTCTTTCTTTGGTTTCTTTCTTTGGTTTCTTTCTTTCTTTCTTTCTTTCTTTCTTTCTTTCTTTCTTTCTTTCTTTCTTTCTTTCTTTCTTTCTTTCTTTCTTTCTTTCTTTCATTCTTTCTTTCTCTCTTTCTTTCTTTCTTTCTTTCTTTCTTCCTTCCTTCCTTCCTTTTCTCCTTTCCCCTCTATCACTTTTATTTTTTTGGTCGGTCATGGGGTTTGAACTCTGGGCTTGGGCACTGTCCCTCAGCTCTTGAGCTCAAGGCGGGTGCTCTACTGCTGGAGCCTAGCGCCACTTCTGGTTTTTGAGTGGTTTATTGGAGATAAGGGTTTCATGGACTTTCCTGCCAAGTCTGGCTTTGAACCTCAATCCTCAGATCTCAGCCTTCTGAGTAGCTAAGATTACAGGTGTGAGCCACCAGTTCCCAGCTCTCTCTATATATCTCTCCCCTCTTTCACTCACCCTCCCTCTCTCCCCTACCTCTGTATTCTCAACTCTCAAATAATGAACACTTGCTGAGTTGAACTCACAAGCTGGGAGAGCAGCTTAATTGGCATATGTGAAATTTATTTAATGTTTCCTTACACCTCTACCAGAGGTCACTGGAATCAAATAATGAACACTCAGCAGCATGGCATCTTAAGCCATTTGGAGGAGGAAAGCAAGCATACTCACTGCATTCTAGGAAGGTGGGGCAGACTCCTCCCTCCTTTTGCTAAGACTCAGCCCAGTTTCTGCATTAGTAGAGGTGACTGCCTTCAAGTGTCCCAGTTACCCAAGTGACACAAGTACTAGGCAGAGACTTAGCCTCTTGTGGTTCTGAGATTAATGGCATGATTCAACATGATTCACTAGTTTGTTGAGATTGGGACTTCTTAAGTTTTTGGTTAGGCTATATTCAAATTATGATCTATTTATTTCTGATTGCTAACCAGGATTATAGATGTGAACCAGCACATCAGACCATTCAAAGTTCTCTATCCCACATGGAAGACGTGAATTTTATTTTACCAAACGACATACAAATTGACAGACAGTAAAAGTACATCCTTACTCCTGGTCAAGATGTGTTATTAATGTAAAACAAAATTACTTAGCAAAATATCTGACTACTGTGATTATACTTTCAAACTTACCCTACACTTTAATATCAAATCACCTATATTAGCCAATGATTCACTCAAATTACCTGTAATCATTTATGTCTGTCCTATCTTCTAGAAGTAGGGAGAACTGGAGCTCACATAATTAACTAAAGTGGTTGAATTTGAGAGGATCACAGTTCTAAATCAGTCTAGGAAGGAAAATATCACAAATATCAAACTACTAGGTAGGGATATTGGAATGCAATCATGATCCCTGTTTTTTGGGCTGGGTGTAAAATTTGCTACTCTATGAGTAAAATAACTTAAACAAGAAAGGATTGGTGAAATGTCTCCAGTGGTGGAATGCTTGTCTGGCAAACACAACATCAAAACTCAAATCAACTTCCTAAAGATATAATAAGAAAAGGAAAAAAAAGAACATCTCATACTAAGCATGTGTTCAATGTAAAGATTTACACTAAATTATTGTAACTATTAATACTATAATTTCTAGGAGCACACACATTTTGTGTGAAGACTAAATGAAAAAAATGACACCCTATATATAAAGCTTTGGTAAATTACCTAACCATACATAACCATACAGTTCAGTGGACAGATACAGCTGATATATATTGCACACACATGTATGTATTTATATATTAAGTGACATATAAATGAAATAAAAAATTTATAATGAATAAATTTAGTGAGCAGATAACTTTTCCAAAGTATTACTTTACCTGTATCAGTTCATGTCTTAAAGTCTCCAATGCTATACCACATTTACATGGTTGCTGATCCCCTTCAGCTTTTTTATGATATTGTTTTTCCTTTGTTGTTCAGGTGAAAAACCTGCCAATAAATATACTTCCATGACATTCCTTTCTTTAGAAAATGAAAAGCACGTTGTGTTAGCTGGCTCTTTATGTATCATCAAAATATTTTTTTTTTAATTTCAAGTACATATTGTCTTAGATCACACTCATTCTCTTCCAATAGTACCTATGGGAAGGAGAAATGAAGGATTATTCTGTTAATTTGGGAGTTTCTCTTATTAATAACTGCAATAAATATGAAAATGCAACTCTGAAATTATTTAGAGATGTAATTTGAAAGTTACATTTATACACACTCATGTTACTCCCTCAACTAAATCACAGAGCTTGAAATAATTAACATTTTTAGCTGGGTGCCAGTGGCTCATGCCTGTAATCTTAGCTACTCAGGAGCTGGGATTTGAGGATAGTAGTTCAAAGCTATCCCTGGCAGGAAATATATGACACACTTACTTCCAATTAACCACCAGAAAATCAGAAATGGCACTGTGGCTCAACTTGAAACCTGCTAGCCTTGATCTGAAGAGCCCCAAGACAGTGCCCAGACCCAGAATTCAAGCCCCTTGACCAAGAAAATTAAAAAGGAAAAAAGGGGGAAAAAGTAATATTTTAAAGCTAATGTGCATACATACACAAAATTTGTCTAGAAATAAAACTATAACAGCTCCTGGACTGGCAACAAAGAGATTAAAGTGAAATTGCCTTCAATAATTCATTTAGATGATCTATACTGAGGGCAGGCTACTGGAACTCACATCACTAATTGAAGAGGTAGAATTTGAGAAGATCACAGATCAGAACCAGTGTGCAAGGAAAGTAATAAGAGTCTCATATCATCCTAAAGGCTTGCATGTTGGAATGCATTTCTGATCCCCGCTATTGGCAGACAGAGGTGAAAAACTTAGCCTGTGTTCAGCCCTCAGGAAAATGGATAACTTTGAGCAAAGTAAGTAAATCGAAAAAGGATTATTCTAATGGTAGAATACTTGTTCAGCAAACAATTATACTCATTTCCTAATAGAGGAAAGAAAAGGGAAGAAAGAAAGAAAGAAAGAAAGAAAGAAAGAAAGAAAGAAAGAAAGAAAGAAAGAAAGAAAGAAAGAAAGAAAGAAAGAAAGAAAGAAAGAAAGAAAGAAAGAAAGAAGAAAGGAAAAAGAAAGGAAAAAGAAAGAAAAGAAAAGAAAAGAAAAGAAAGAAAGGGAAAAGGAGAGGTATAAATAAAAACCTCAGCATGCTTTACATGTTAACAATGACCATAAATCATTTTAGCTATAAATGCCTTCATTTAATTCTGGGCAGAGTCATTTTGTATTAAGCCTGAAAAAACCATAGCATACCACATACAAAGCTTGGGTAAAATACAGGTCTGCCTTACAGTGTTGGACCAATAAGAGTGTATGTCTAGTTCTGTTGCAGGTATGTTAAGGCTTGTGGGAGTTTATCATCCTGATGATCTTGCAATGATGAAATTGACTAACTACACAACTACCTTGGAAGATCCCTTCTGAGACCTATATTAAGTCACAGGTTAACAAAGAACAATGTATACAATGAAATATATTGTACAACCAGGCATTGTTACCAAAATTATTTTTAACTGATTCACTGTATTTTTTACATTCTATATCACATGTACAAGTTCCTCATTCCCTTCTGTCTCATTATGTTGTCTTTCCTTGGTTTTGTTTTGTTTTCAGAACCATGGTATAAGAAGGCATTTCTTATATTTTTGTCTTCTAGTCTTCAGAAAGTCTGCAGTTAAATATGCTTAAGTTGCTTTTATTAGAAAATTTAAAACACATTGGGTAGAGTCTTCACCATCATTTTGTTAAGATCTCAAATATGTTTTTATTTCTGTCATTCTACCTGTGATAATCTCACTTCAATCTTTTCCAAAGTGCACTTTAGTGGAAGGAGGAAATTCAAAGTGGATTCTGGTAGAGAATTTCTGTTACTAAAAACTCTGGTACATAGTAATGTAAACAAGTCCAAAATTATTCATTGGAGAGATGAGTTGAAAGTCAGCTTTTTACATCTTAATACTCTTTCTTCAACCAAACTAGAGGATTTAAAATAACTAATACTTTCAAGTTAATGGACAAAAATGTGCATGAAAATTCTAGAAATAAAATGATCACTCATGAAACCTTACGGATACTTCACAGAATGCTTTCCAGTTAGAGGAATCATCTTCACACATTTTCACACAATGTGTATCTGCCTGGTAACAGAAGCCCAAACTAGACTAAAGCATCTAATAACTATATAATTTTTGTTGTCTTTTGGCAATACCGCTTTCTTATCATATTGATTAGTATGAATTCTGTGACTACTATAAAATCACATTTGTAATAAAAGTTACTAGGTGGGAACTTCAAAGATAAGGTGGTGTGGGGTTTCTGGTGGAGCCCTGTCTGGTTCAAGGGAGGAGTTTATATTGGCACAACCTCTGTGGTGGAGCAGGTCGGGGCTTTGAGGGTGAAGGCCAGTTTGTGTAGGGCTTTTAGACAGCAGGGAGAGGACAGGAAAGACTAGACTTGTTAAGAGCAGGGTCTCTTGTGGAGTAGGTGGGAATTTAGGTTGGAGACTGGCAGGTGGATGGGTTTTCAGTGGAAGATGGTGGGGTCACTGAGGAAGAGGCTGTTTGGGGCAGAGCTTTGAAAGGGAAGAGCAAGGCTACAGAGGAGGAGGTTACTTAGAGGAGGTTTTGTGGTGTAGCACTGTGATCCCTTGTGGGATATGTAGGGTGAGGTTTTCCATAAGGCAGGGAAGAGAATTAGGGCAAGAGACTGACAGAAAGTGGGGATTCTGGTGCAGGAATGCGGAGCTATGAGGGAGAGGGTTTTCAGGGTCTGTGAGAGGGCAGAGCAGTGCTAGGAAGAAGTGGGCTAGTAAGGGGCGGGGTTTCTGGTGGAGAATGGCAGGCCTTTTGGAAGTGTTTTAGGGTGGAGGTGGGGTTTCTTGCAGAGCAGAATGTAGTAACAATGTATGGAGGAAATTTTCAGGAACAGAGCTTTGTGAGAGCAGGGATACGATCCAGTGGACTAGACTAGTTAAGACAGGGTTTCTCGTGTAGCCAGTCACCACTTCGAAAAGAGGAATAAGTTTGGGTGGGGATTTCGCTGTTGCAAGGCAGGGCATTAGACTTTGGACAGGGTTTCCAGTAGGGCAAGGCAACCTTCAAAACGGGACTATGAAGGGACAGGGATTTACAGTTGGGCCTGGTGAGACTTCCAGAGGGAGGCCAAAAGATGCAATGTTATCCAGTGGAGAAACATGGGAGTCGAGAGATGGGATAGTGTGGTGGGGGTTGTCTAGTGGGGGTTTTCTAGAGCAGGTCTGACTTGGAGCCATGGGGTTAATTGGAAGAGGGACTTTGAGAAGGAATGGAAGGTCTGCAAAGGGTATGGGCAGGGTATCTGATTGAGTAGAGTGTGGATCTCTGGGAGGATCCAGTAAGGAGAGGATTCGTCTCGGGAACAATGCAGCCATTGAGAGAGTAGATATGGGATCTAGAGAGGCCTGTGGTGGAGCAGGGTTGTCTTTCCAAGCAGGAGATGGGCTGTGTGAGAATCTTTTGGTCAACCAAGGCGGGGCTACAAGGGCAGTTACAGAGAGGTGGAGGTTTCTTGGTGTAGCATGAAGGGCTTTGTGGGAAGAGGTAGGTTCAGGGCTGGGTTTGAGATGTTAGGCCACTTAGAAGTAGACTAGTATGGATGGAGTTTCTGATGAAACCAGGAGGTGTGGAGTGAGAAGTCTGGTTGGGAGTGGGGTATGAAATGGAAGGGAAGAGCTTGGAGGTAATAAAATATGGAAGCAATTGGACTATGAGTGAATAAAATAGTTAGGGAAGGGGTATCTGATGGATGAAGTTAAGATTAGAGGGAGTAGCCCGATGTAGGCGGTGTTCTTGGTGCAGCAAGGCGGATCATAGGAGGAGATATAGATGTGGCCTGGTTTCTGGTGGTGCAGAGAAGGGATTCCAGGAAGGGGTGGAGTGGAAGAAGGCTTTCCCTGTAGCAGAGGAGGGCTTTCAGGAAGGATTCTGGTTGCAGTCAGGGCCTTGAAAGTTTATAGCAGGACTACCAGGGGGTAGGTTATTTAAGGTTGGACTTTTAATGATGAGGCTGAATGGAAATGGGTTTCCAGTGGATCCAGTAAAGTTTTATGGGAAGGGGAGGATAGGAAAGGGACACGACTTAGTGAAGAGTGGGGCTACAAAAAATAAACAATTACTCTAATAGGAACACCATTTTCAGTCAGTGTTGAATTATATTACTTTTATGTATACAAGAGATATTGGAGAAAGTAAGCAAGTAATAATTTCCTCCTAGTGAAATTTTTCTTTATTCCTGTTGAGTGAAAATAAAACCACAGGTCACATCAGGCTCAGAGGCCCACAGTAGACTAAAACACATGAAGCACTGGCCTTTATTCCCCAGCACAACCTTTAAGGACTACAAATAAAAATTTTAAAATGGACATTCTATTATCTTAAAATTGTGAATGAATAGAACTTTTACTTTGACCGTTTTAGAAATCGTAAAACTAAGTAAGTGATAATGTTTTAACTTTATGTAATATTGGGAAGTATAATACAATAATTAGGAAAATATAAAATTGTACACAGAATTTGTTGTCCAGCATCAATTTTAATCTAAAAGAATTTTAAACCAGGAAATTGTAATATAGTGAGATTGCAGCATGGTTTCATTTCAGACATCAAAAGGGTGACTTAAGGAATGTGTCTTCATCATTGGATGCATCGATGTTAAAACTTATCTAAAAATGTGAAGCACTACACAGACCCTGAAGAAACTCAGAAGGGTCCGTGAAATGAGGTTGGAATAAAATTAATGACTAATTACAGTAGGAATTGATCTTCACTAGTCCCATAAATATTTTCCAGAAGAAAGGACTACATTGAAAAATAAACAAAACAGTGAAAAGGAAGCAGGCAGGCAGACCTTGAAGTACACATTATCCAATGAACAACGTCTATTGAAGCATGATTGCAATAATCTTTTACCTAAGTTACAGTACTGATCTATGTTCTTTCCTTATGTCTAATAACAAAGCCATGAAAAAGCAGTAATAATTTTCAAGGCATTAGACTTTACAGAAGGAATTCAATGAATGTATTTCTAGAAAGTAAAGATAGATGTTTGAGATATAATGTAAAGCAAATATCTCCAATTTTTAACTCTTCAAGGTGAGATGGGTACAAGCCGAAGCACAAGGAGAATGGACAGAAGTACAATAGTGCATACCAGTAGTTCCCAAGATGCAATGATGAATGTAAGAGGGGAGAAAATCAACACAACCATCACAGGACTTAGCACTAAAGAGTAGAGAGAAGAACATTGAAAATCAATGGAGAGTTACAAAGGATGGCCTTGCATATTTGGCAGAATTGTGCATGGCATTGAGGTCTAAAATATGAGGAGGTATTATAGGAAATTACTTGTGCTCATATGTTGCCTCAAGAAGTGATAAATTTATGATTTACAGGATATTGAATAATTATAAAGGTCTTGCTTCAGTAGTGCAGAGTTAAACCTTGATAAATTCTGTTTTTAAAAACCTAACACCCTATAAAACCAAGACAAGAAGATTCAAATTATATATAAGTGACTTGACTGCAACAATAGAGTTCAAAAAATCAAATCACATAAAGTGGATGCAAAAGGATTACATTATTAAGGTAATCTTTAAACAACAAACATTTTATGTGAATAGTCCTGATTATAAATGATTTGTTTTCCATATAGATTTTGGATGCACAAAAACAACAAAAACAAAGCAAAACAAAACAAATGACACTTGGCAATAGAGCTAGATACCAGTATCTCATCTCATGAGGCTGATATTCCAAGATCATGGTTCACAGATGGCTGGGGTAGCAATCCATGAGATATTTATGTTCAATTGTTCAATCAAACACAGAGTTAAACCTTGGTAAAATAGCACAGATTCAGTCAGTCATGAGTGAAAAAAACAAGCAAGATTTTGAGACTCCGAGTCAAGTTTCATTACTTCACACACACACACACACACACACACACACACACACACACACACACACACACACACACACACACACTCACACACTCACACTCACACGAAATGGGAGATGAGATGGAAAGAAAAAAGCGAATATTAAAGGTGTGAAAAAATGAACCTATCTGCCAGGGCTATGCTAAGCATATATTAATTAATAAAAATGAGGGAAACCATAGAGCCTATGTTTCTTTGAGTGTGGCTTCCTTCACATAATGATTTTTTCCCAAATCTTTCCATTTTATTAAGAAAGGGGCTGTGTAATTCTTTTTGATAGAAGCAAGAAATTCCATTGTGTATATATACGACATTTTCCTGATCCATTCATCTATTGAGGGGCATCTGGATTGGTTCCATATCTAAGATATGGCAATCATGCTGCAAAAAACATACTTGTGCTGGTAGTTTTAGTGTTTTATATTTTAGAGTCCAGTCGTGGGGCATGAACCCTGGGCATGGGCGCTTTCCCTCAGCTTGTTAGCTCAAGTTTAGCTATCTACCACTTGAGCCACAGTGCCACTTCTGGCTTTTTTCTTTTTGCTTAAGAATTCTTTTTACTTAAGAATCGAACCAAGGGCCTCTTGCATGCAAAGCAGACACTACCACTGAGCCACCTTCCCAGCCCGAGAGAGGATATTTTAACTTATTTTCTACAAGTAAATTTCTACAAGTAATATTAAGCAAAGCTAATTAAGATAATTACTTATTTACTTTTCAGAGAATGAGTATTGTACTCTTGGATATCTTGGAAGAAAAGACTTCAGACTCATTACAACTGATGCCTTGCATTGAAATTACAGTCTAAACTTTCTTCTTCATGAAACAAAAGCTTCAGTTCTTTCATATTAGAATTATAAAATCATAATACCTGAATGTTGATTTGTTTTCGTTTGCTATTTCCAATTCCATTCTTCATCCATTAGCAATCTAGGGATGATTTTGACAAATGCCCATGAGTGGGATTGCTGGCTCCAGAGTTCTGTACATTTGACCATACAAAATTATAATTGAAATGAACTCCAAGCATGGAAACAACAAGTCGTTTATTTCAGATATCAACCTTGATGTCGGTAAAGTGGTGTATCTACATCTTATTTTATTTCATTTGTCTTTGATTTATCCATGGAAATCTGTCTTGATTCTGGTACATTGTATCTTGTATATACATTATTTGATTTGGAGAAGGAAAGGGAAATAACAAAATGATGAAAGGAGTGACCCATTGCAACAATGATATTCACAAGAAACTATACTGGCAATGAACTTTACAACTTTGGGGTTGGGGGGTAGGGGTTGGGGGTGGGAAAAAATAGGAAAACAACAATGGAGTGGGTAACAATATTCAACAAGTAATGTACCTTACTCATGTAACTGTAACCACTCTGTACAGTACCTTTAAATAAAATACAATTTAAAAAAGTGAACCTACCCTAGAAAAAATGTCCTTTTCAAAATAACCTATCTGTAACAGTACTTGTGAGGGATTCTAGAGTCAAACTGTTATATCTGGAAAGGGATATATTGGGAAGCCATCTCAAACAGCAATCAAAAGGCTGAGAGCTGTGCTCTGGGAAGGTCAAACAGTTAAGGGAAGACAGGGGTATGGATTATTACCTCAAAAGTATTTAAGTTAGAACTGTTGGACACTACAAGTTTAAGACTTTGGAGAAAAGATGGATGTCTGTGTTATGGTTGTAATGACAATTGCTCCATTCTGCTCCCTAAAAATAAGGGATTCAATTATCACTATGGCACTCCATACCTATAAAGATTTTACATATATTACAGTAATACACACCTAAGGTGCTCAGCAATCACAGCACATTGATTTGTTATAATTGTCTTCAGATCAGAAATACTCTAGAGTTTAAAGTAGAATGATGGGCTGTACATTTTCAACGCGAAAGTGATGATCACCCCCTGCAATTATTCTCAGTGGAAAATCCTTCCCATACATTTTACTGGCTTAGCTTCTACTCTGTGCTTTACCATTATCAGGCAGGGTCACACTGTATTGAGCTACAATACAGCAGCAACCTTAGCTGCCTTTGAAATTTACCTCCAATCTTTATACCAAGGTCAACTCCACATCTCTGATCACATAGTTAGTGGACAACTGAACTTTCCAATTCAGCTATCATTGCTCATTTCCAGTGTAAAGATCTCACTCCATTAGATTTATTGTGTATAATCTTCTATTTCCAACATTGCCTTAGATGTTGGTTTTTGATATAGAGCTTTTAGTTTGCATTTGATTTATAGAAGTGTTAGTGATGCCAGTTGAACTGCATATATTATAATGTAAGTAATTTGATTTTTTGACATAAGAATTTAATTCTGGCAATTGATGAAGTCACTACACATCACTCACAAAAGTTTCTTTATATGTACTGGTATTGTTTTATTGTGAACTTCTTAAAAACCAGTCATAGGAGTACATGTCCTTATCCCATCTCTTCTGTCACTGAGATGAGGCTTGAAAGGTCCCGACTTCATAGTGAGAAGTTTTCTACAATGAAGGGTGAGAGAATAGCACAAAGAGCAAATGAATTTTCCAACTGTTTTGTTACATGTTCTTTACACTTAGCCATTAAGACACCATAATAATGTTTTTATGACTTCTTACCTACTCTTTTCCTGTTCTGAGATGTTTTATTTATGGATCTCTAAGAAATCGTATAAGAATCATATAATAAATCTATAAATCAAATAAGAAACATAAAAATAGTTTATTAGGGATATATAACCTAAAAGGAATAATTTCAGGAAAGTATTAAGCACATAAAATGTAATTCACATCTAAAATTGTCTCTTTATTTAAAACTTCAGCAGTTGTAGTTTATTTATTCTGATAACAAAGATTATAAACTAAGTTAAAATAGTATTCCAAATGGAACACAGAACTAGAAACATGAAGGGTAGAACTAAAGAATGCTACTGCTACCACTAATAGAGCAAGAATAAAATTTAGGCAAAACTCCTTCAGAGTTTATTTGTTGAAACCTGGTCATAGATTAAATATGAGGTGTCAAAAAGTATGTAAGTCTGAAACGACCCCAAGTTATTTTGACAAGAGAGCTGGAAGAATTATCACTTAATCAAATAGTAATGAGTGATTGGTTTGTAGATAGAGATCAAAGCTCACTTTGGGATCTTTTGAGTTTGCTAAAATCAGTAGCTGGTAGTTGACAGGATGCTATTAAGGACTTGAATTAAAGAAAACAGAGCTGGAGAAAAATACAGAAATAATTACTGTACTCAATAGTAACAACCACGAGAAGGAATATTACAGAGCTAAGCCCAGGGATACACAAATATGTAAAATATGACAAACAAAGAAAAACAGTAATAAGTATGTAATGCAGACTTATATGGGTAGGTATTTTTCATGTTTAAGGGCTATGAAATGATTTTGTGATAACCTAAAATTTATGAAATTGGTAATGTCAACTATCCCTTGGGCCAACCATAGCTAAAAGTTTAAGTAAAACAGGGCCACAATAGTGTGTAGAGTGTGTCTTGATTTACCAAAGTGAAAATAGGCTAATATTTGGAAAGCCACTTTTTGGACATGTGGTTGGAGTGGTAATTACTGAAGTTTGTTCAAGTGTTAGTAGAAAGCTACAGGTTTAGCACAATGATAGAAATCTTTCAGGGCTCTGGTAGATTTCCCCTCTGTCTTCAATTTCCCTTTTTTTTTCTGAGAGTTAAAATATCATTACTGGAAGCCTGTTCAAGTTGTGCCTTTGGCAAGTTAACAGATAGTCAGTCTATCACAAGCCCAAATAAAAGAGAATGGGAACAGGTCTACATTGAGCACTCACAGTAGACGGGTCTCTGGACTTTGTCAGGAAGAGCCTTCTGCCATTGTGGGATGGATAGGGCTGGATAATATGTAAAATAGACACCATATATTGAAAGTATTCTGCTAAGTTGACACTTGAAATATTGGATGTTTTATCTGCATTGTATTGATTTCTATGAATCAGTTAATCAGATTCTTCATACCGTATGATGTTACTAGATTAAAAATGCATGCTTATTGCATTTCCTTTGTATAACATATAGTATGTTTTGAAATTTGGCATAAAACATTCGTCTTTTCATTTATTTATTTTTAATATGGATTACATTTACTTCTCAAGAGTAGGGAAATGCCCTGAAACTTCAAAATTTGATGTCATATGTAATTTTTTTATTTTTATTTATTGTCTATTGCAGCACCGGGCTTTCTAATAAATATGTAATCTATTCAATTTTGAAAAGTATTGCTGTACCTCCCACTTATTTGTGGCATTTCTGAAATCCAAGTTCCTCTGTGTGTCAGGGTGGATACTTTTGCCTGTAACAGTTTTGTTATTGAACACATAACATCTGGATACTTAGGGAACAAAGGATGTGAAGCTACAGTATCCCGAAAAAGAACTTCCAAGACAATTCAAGGGCAACTCATGTAATCTCTGTGTAGGTGAATAGGAGCATAGAAAAGAAATTCTTATACATGAAAGTGACTGAGATTGTGTGCACATAGGTGTTCACTTATTTATCTGTTGCTATAGTTTTACATATTCACTATTATTAATTGATATTTCATATATATATATTATATATATATATATATATATATATATATGTGTGTGTGTGTGTGTGTGTGTGTGTGTGTGTGTGTGTGTGTGTATGATCACAGTTTCCAAATCCAGAGAACCACATCCATGGGCATCGCTTTCCTATGTTGTTCTTTGGGTAATAAGAATGAAACCTGGTATTGTCCTGTGGTAGAGAAATAACTCAGAGATTCAAACATTTTTCTTTCAATATGTTGCTTGCTCCTAACTCTAAAATTAGGAAGTCTGCTAATATATAATACATGTTATAATATATTTGAGTATTATATAATGTCTAATATATTCTATACTAGAATATATATTATGTATAATAACTGACATTATTATATATTTATAAGGAAAAATACAACAAACGCATCGATGTCCATACTTTCCTAGCCATGATTAGGTTCAGTAGAGTTAGATGCATTACATCTCAACACGATAAGTCTGCTGAAGTTCTGATGACCTTGAGCTAGATAAGGAGAATTTCTGTAAAAGGAGCCTCTCTTCAATTATGAGAAAAGATAAGTTTTTTGTTTTATTTTTTTGTTTTTATTTAGGCCAGACAGGGGGCCTGAACTCTGGGCCTGGGCACTGTCCCTCACATCTTCAATTCAAGGCTAGTGCTCTACCACTCGAGCCATAGCAGCACTTCTGGCTTTTTCTGCTTATGTGGTGCTGAAGAATCAAACCCAAGCCCTCATGCATATAAAGCAAGCACTCTACCACTGAGCCACCTTCCCAGCCCAAGTTTGGAAGTTTTTGAGAAGAGGTATTTTGCATTTACTTTGCATCCTTGATTAGTAAAGAATATATATCATTTTGCTCTAAATTTTGTCTCCTTTTATGTTCCCTAAACAGTTACACATGATCATCATTACATTGCATATATTTAAATCCTTCTTTTATTTCTTTTATCATTATTGTTTTCTTGTTGTTGTTTTGCTGATCCTAAAGCTTGCACTCAGGGAAATTGTCCCTGAGTTCAAGGCTCTTGCTCTATCACTTGAGCCACAGCACCACTTCTGGCTTTTTCTGCCTGGGCTTGCTTTGAATCATAATACTCAGATCTCAGCCTTCTGGTTAGCTAGGATTACAGGTGTGAGACACCATTGCCCAGCAAGTCCCTGTCTTTTTGTTATTCTAAAAGCCTCCTATCCAAGATCACTTCTAAGATAGTAAATGAACCTATGCCAATAGTTTCTTCATACTCTCATCTCCTGTTATGGCTATGGAGTCTTTTCCATCGTATCCTGAACCTACTTCACTCTTCTCTTCCTAATCCATGATTCTGGATGTATTTTTAATAATTACCTAAATCTTGTGGCTATAAACCATAAATTACTCAACTTTTAATTTCATTTAATTTTTTTCAATATGATTGTTGTTCTGTACAAATCTGAGCTTATATTCACCTCCTGTATCTACCTCTTGGCATGGGCAGAGACTGGGCCAATTCTACCTTAAATGCAAGAGGTTAGCCAAAGAATAGCCTGCAGTATTCCGGCCGAGTCAGGACAAGTAGTTGAGTGCCTGAAAGAAGCAATGCATTCCTGACATGAGACGGAGTGAGAGAGACAACAGCCTAGAGAGCAAACTGGCAGTCACAACATTTAACAACTTCTCCTTTGGGGAAACTCCTCCAAAGTAGCCATGAGATAACTTACCTAGTGAATTTTCTTATATGAAGGAAGTTGTCATGTCTCACTACACAACTCCCTTGTAGTCAAAGAGAGGGTCATTCTTTTGTGTCCTCGTTAGGTCCAGGCTCAGTTTTATCTCCATCTTAGATTTTGCTCAGACTCTATTCCTACCAGAAAGTCCCTGATGAGGAGGAAAATGTGATCTCTTGGCTTCTGACTGGTCCTTTCGGACCTGAGGCCACTTTTAGTTTTCAACCTGTTCCTTCTGACAATGGGAAAGCTCATTCTCTGAATTGTGCCCTAGTATCAAATCTCTTCAGAGAAAGTCAAGGAATGATAGATTCTGCCTGAGGGATTTAGTTTCTCCATTTCCAAAGAGGCCAATTAATATCTGATTCTGAGACCCAGGTGGAAGTCCTTCAACGGATCCTCCAAGCTGGAGTGGATGTTAGCTCAGACTCCAAGCCATCCTCATATTTCTCCAGCTCTTTCTCATGAACCAAAAGTTTACAGGAGTTTAGTTCAGAACCAAGGAGAAATGAGAGTAGTAGAAGGACCATTGGCAGGGTGAGGAATTAGAAACTTTGGATGAGAAAAAGGGCTCAGAAAATCTAGGATCATTCACATCATTTGGGAATCACATCATAAGATTTGGGAATAAAAGTAATAAATTACTACCTAAATTAGTAACTCCACTACTCTACATTGCAAGTGTTCTGTCAAAAGTTATCTGTCCTAGCTCTATTTTGATCAGGAAAATGGAGCACATTCTTCCTTCACAAAGTTCTACTGAGTATATTTATCCATACCCCAGGTTGTTCTTATTCTCTACTTCTCTGTTACTTTTCTTTGTTGGATTCAATCAATGACACTTGAAAGTGTTAGCATCGTCAGCCATGTAATTACAATTTCTTCTAATCCATTTGTTATAAAGTAAAACAAATTATGGGGAAACGTATAACTATGGTACATTTTCATCCAAGGCATATTTATTTGATTTTAATAGTTTCATTGTTAAAATTTGAGGAAAATGTTTTACTATTAGCAGTAATTAGTTGTACATTTTTTTGTATTTTTCCATGTCTGTGTATTTGTTAAGCTTCTAACATCGTCTTTTTCCCCAACTGTTGCCTTCTTAAAATTGCTTAAATAATATACTATATATGATGGTATCCTATGTGTTCATTGATATATTTAAATTTTGTAGGGAGCCAGGGTAAACGCCATTACAAGATGGCGCCCACTCCCTTGCAGCTTTGAGGTAACCACTCCATGTCAGGCGGTGCTTGGCGGGATGGTGGGTCCTGGGCTTTGCGCATGCGCGAGCCCCGTAGAGTCCCCAGCCAATCCCGTGGCACCTGGTGACTGTGAAAGGCAGACGACCAATGATAGAAAGACCCGTGTTCCTATTCCCTATATAAGCGGCCATGTTTTGGGTGCACGCTCTCTCGCGCTCAAGCTCTCCTACAAACAAGAAGGCTCTCCAATAAAGCGTGATCTGAGAAGACTCCTGGTGTGGTGGTCGTTCTTCCTCGCTGGTCGAGAAGGAGTTCGCCGCAAGTGGTGCCGAAACCCGGGACCCGCGCGAGAGGCCGAACAGGAGCCAGAACTCAACACGCGGAGAGGGGATGTCGGTAAGTAGCCCCCGGTATGCTGTTCACTGTAGATTTAGATATTTATTGGTTGCTTGCATTGCTTCTTCCCTTGTGGCTTGTCTTTTTGATGGTGCGCACTTGCCTTGAGAAGGGAGGGTTTGATTTAATCCAGGAAGGATGCAAAGTACTAACACGGCATCAGGATAGTCTATCAGAGTCAGCATCCAGTAAAGGGGAGGAAAATAGGCCTAAAAGAAAAAGGGAAAAAAGACAAAAGGATCCTAAAGAATTAAAGCAGGAGGGACTGCAGCCCTCACAAAAGGAGAAGGGTCTTAGGGAGGAGGGGGTCTCAAGGAGACCCCTATGCCCTTCTTTAAAAGCAAACCGGTTCTCAGCCCTACATGTGGAAGGTCGGGACCAAGAATGCAGTGATCTTGTGAGTGACTCAGAGGAAGAAATGTTAGAGGAGGAGGGAGAGCAGCTCGATCCAGCTGATAGTGAAGACTTAGAAGAGGCTGCGGCTGAGTATGAGGCAGACAGATATGGGGGGTGGCACCCCCTAGGGGTGGCAGTACCGCAGCAGGCAGGAAGAGGAAATGGAGCTGGCCCTCACCCGTCGGCCCCCCCACCGTGCCCGCAGGCGGGGCGGAGTCACTTTATAAAAGGAAGCACCTGGTCGCGGCTGGCGGCCGCTTTTCCAGTTTTTGAAAATCCAATTACTAATGAAAGAAATTTTGAGCCGATTTCCTACTTCCAGCTTAAGGATTTAGTTGAGGCAGTCCAGACTTATGGAGTGACAGCTAATTATACCACTGCCCTGCTCCAAAGACTGACCGTCAATGCTATGACGCCCACGGACTGGTTTGAGGTAGCCCGTACCTGTCTTAATCATGGGCGGTTCCTCGATTTCGGGTCTATTGTTCAAGACAAGGCTCAAGCCCAATACAGACAAAATGTCCGTGACGGGCACCCAGACTGGACCGTAGATATGCTTCTCGGGCAGGGACCCTACACAGTAGACCAGACAAGATATCCCTTTGAAGTATACCGCCAGGTAAACGAGATCTTTTACAAGTCCTGGCGGGCCCTCCCAAACAAGGGAGAGACGGCCGGCAATCTAACAAAAATCATTCAAGCCCCTAATGAGCCATTTTCTGATTTTGTTGCCCATATGCTAGAGACAGCCCAGTGGGTGTTAGGAAATCTGGAAACAGCCATGCCATTTGTACAACAAATCATTTTTGAACAAAGCACCAAGGAATGTCAGAGGGCAATTACCCCAGTAAGAACTCAAAGCCTAGAAGCTTGGTTAAAATCCTGCAGAGAAGTAGGTGGCCCCCTGACCAATGCGGGGCTGGCGGCTGCTGTCTTGTCAGCTGCCGGGGCCGCAAAAGATAGTAAAGGAAAAGGGTGTTTCCAGTGTGGTCAGTTGGGACATTTTAAACAACAGTGCCCACAAAACGGTGGTCCTGCGCAAAACATACCCAGGCCGCCAAGGACTCCAGGAGTGTGTCCTCGTTGTAAAAAGGGAAAGCATTGGGTCAACGAGTGCAGATCAGTTAGAGACATCAATGGACATCTTATCCCCCAAATTATTCCAAACGCTGATTCAGAACCAGAGCCAAAAAACGGGAAGGAGTGTCCTCGTCCCCAGGGCCCAAAAGTTTACGGGGCATTTCAGACTCCAGCTCCCGGACAGCACCCGCAACAACCCTCCAGCCAAAAAGAGCAACCTCAGGCTCCGCAGGGTTGGACCTCTGTGCCACCTCCGGATGGGTATTAACACAGCAGATGGGAGTCCAGATTGTGGAGACGGACATGACAGGACCCCTAGATAAAGGCACTGTAGGAATAGTTTTAGGACGCTCCTCCTCCACAATGAGAGGATTAATAATTTTCCCGGGAGTGATTGACCCTGACTATACGGGGACTATCAATGTCCTCTGCCATGTCCCCCATGGAGTGGTGTCCATTTCTCCCGGGGATAGAATCGCACAGCTCCTGCTTTTGCCTTCTCTTCATGGCAACTTCCCTGCTAAGGAGATAGAGAGAGGAGTTAAAGGGCTAGGCTCCACTGGAGTCGACCTTACATGCCTGTCCATAACTTTAGACCAAAGACCCAAGCTAACTCTCCAAGTGGAAGGGAGAAGATTTGAGGGACTGGTGGATACAGGAGCAGATCGAAGCATCATCCAAACAGGGGAGTGGCCAAAACAATGGCCAACTCAGAAATCCTCCCAGACCTTACAAGGGCTGGGCTATGCCGATGCTCCACAGTTAAGTGCAAAACAATTGACTTGGAGAACAGACGAAGGCCAAGTTGGAAAAATGCAGCCATTTGTGGTAGACGTCCCTGTCAATCTTTGGGGAAGAGATGTGCAGCAACAGCTAAAGCTAACTTTAACTAATGATTATTCTGAGGCCATTCAGAATATGATGAAACAGCAAGGATTTGTGCCAGCCTTGGGGCTTGGTCGGCGTCTCCAAGGACGCAAGGAGCCAATAGAGCCACTTCCTAAACAGGACAGGAAGGGTTTGGGTTTTTCTTAGGGGCCTCTGAAAACAAAGCTTCCACTGAAGGTGCGGTACCCATACCTTGGTTAACACAAAAGGTGGTGTGGGTTCCTCAGTGGCCCCTCTCTCGAGAAAAATTGGAAGCGGCTCAAACTCTTGTCCAGGAACAGCTACAGCTGGGGCATGTTGAACCTTCAGTGTCATCTTGGAATACCCCAATTTTTGTGATCAAGAAGGCCTCCGGAAAATGGAGATTATTACATGACCTTAGAGCAGTAAATGCCCAGATGCAAATTATGGGACCCATCCAAAGGGGACTTCCATTGCTCTCTGCGTTACCTCGAGAGTGGCCTATTTTAGCTTTAGATATTAAGAATTGTTTCTTTTCAATACCTCTTTGTGAGAAGGATAGGGAGCGCTTCGCCTTCACCTTACCCTCTGTTAATCATGAAACTCCGGATGCTCGCTATCAGTGGAAAGTTCTCCCCCAAGGGATGGCTAATAGCCCAACAATTTGTCAATTGTTCGTAGGGGCTGCATTAACCCCTGTTAGGAAAAAATTTCCAAAAGTACGGATTGTCCATTATATGGATGATATCTTGTTGGCTGCTCCCTCGGTAGAGACTCTTCATAAAGTGTTTGGGTGGGTAACGGAGACCTTAGCTGATAAAGGACTGATTATTGCCCCTGAGAAGGTTCAACAGACTAGTGTTGTTCAATTTCTGGGAACCATAGTTTCTCCTACTGAGATTAAACCACAAAAACTTTCCATTCAAACTGGTCATCTCAAAACACTTAATGATTTTCAGCAATTGGCAGGAGATATTAATTGGATAAGGGAGTTTCTTAATCTCCCTCGGTCAGAGTTGTTACCTTTTTTTGCCATTTTGGAGGGCGACCCTGAAGTCACCTCCTCTAGATCCCTGACACCTTTAGCACTAAATTCCCTACAAAAGGTTGAGGCAGCTTTGTCTAGGGCTCAACTTTCATGGGTTGATTTAAAATTACCTATCGATTTATGTATATTAAAAACAAAAACTTATCCCACAGGGGTTCTTTGGCAAAATGGCCCCTTATGGTGGCTTCATGGCAATTCTGTGGGAGCAAGAACAGTTCAATATTTTCCTGAATTAGTGGCTAAGCAAGCACTTTTGGGCATAAAGTATTGTTTGATGCACTTTGCAAAGACTCCAGATAAATTAATCATTCCATATACCCATGAACAAGTTGAGATTTTGGCCGCTACAGTGGATATGTGGGCAACTCTTGTTTGCTCGTTTCCCAATGTAATTGATAATCATTATCCTAAGCATCCCCTGCTTGCCATTGTTAATAAAAACTTAGTGTATTTTCCTGTCGTTACTTCAAAGGAGCCCCTAGTTAGTGCCCTGACCATCTTTACGTATGGATCAAAATCTGGACAAGGTCCTTTTTTGTTCAAGGACACAAACAGCCAGTGGTCTTTAATTTTCGGCCGAATGTTCCACAGGCTGTTGAATGTTTAATTGTGCTTGAAGTTTTTAAAAGATTTGATCAACCTTTTAATTTATTTTCTGATTCATTATATGTTGTAAATGCCGTTGCTTCCCTTGAAGTTGCTGCTTCAATTAAGCAGGCCAGTACAATTTCTAATGTTTTGTTACAGATTCAATCCCTTATCTTAAACAGAAAACACCCTTTCTATATTGGACATATTCGCGCCCACTCTATGTTGCCGGGCCCGATGGCAAGGTGTAATGATTTGGTGGACCAGGCAACTCGGGCTGTGGCTCTGGTCGCTGCTGATCCTGTAGAATTGGCAAAAGACTTTCATAGATTGTATCATGTACCTGCTAATACCCTTAGGAAAAGATATAATTTGTCCAGGCATGTGGCAAGAGATATTGTTAAAGCCTGTAAATCCTGTGTTACCTTTCTTCATCCTCCCCATGTGGGGGTAAACCCCAGGGGGTTGAGACCAAACGCCCTATGGCAAATGGATGTTACTCATCTGACAGAATTTGGTAAGTTAAAATATTTACATGTGTCTGTGGACACCTTTTCTGGTGTCATTCATGCCACACCTTTGGCAGGAGAAAAGGTGTCTCACGTCAAAATACACTGCTTAGAAGCTTGGGGAGCTTGGGGAAAGCCCCTTAGACTTAAGACGGATAATGGCCCTGCTTATACTTCCCATGGTTTTCACGCCTTTTGCGCACAAATGCAGGTTGCCCACACCACCGGACTGCCCTACAATCCTCAAGGACAAGGTATAGTGGAAAGAGCTAATAGAAGCATAAAAGAAATGCTTCAAAAACAAAAAGGGGGAATTGCTGAGTCAGCGTCCCCCAGGTAAAGACTTTCTCTTGCGCTCTTTACCCTTAATTTTTTAATTCTAAATGACAACGACCAGTCTGCCGCAGATCAGCATATGACAAGACACCCCATGGATACTAAAGACATGGTTATGTGGAAGGATGTTATTAATAATAAATGGTATGGACCGGATCCAGTAATAACGAGATCCAGGTGAGCTGTTTGTGTTTTTCCACAGAGTCAAGAAGTACCTCACTGGGTGCCAACGAGACTGACCAGGCCGGTGGAGACTGCAGCAGAACCCCCTCTTGAAGATGCCATCCACTCGTCTCCTGATGCAGCTGATCTTCCTGTTGTTAGCAACAGTGCTAATAGCAACCCCTGTGATAGCTAAACCAATGGCTGTGGGCTGTCACCAGGGCCTGGCCAGTTCCTATGCCCCTGCATGCAGACTCCCTTTTTCTCCCCACCTTATTTTCCGCAGATTGTAGGATGGAAGACTGGATTGCCTCTGTGGTGTCCTTTTTCAAAGAGTGGGTGGGAGTTGGAATGTTTTTAGCCTGCTGCTTGGGAGGATGCGTGGTCTGCATATGGTTGGTCAGTTGCCTTCAAGCCCAAACTAGAAGGGACAAGGTTGTTATCTTGCAAGCATTAGCCACTTTGGAGAGTGGATCCTCACCCCAGATCTGGCTGTCAGCCCTGAGAGGCAATTAAGCCTTACCATCCTGCATAGCCTTAGCACCCCGAGGGATTAGGGGATCCCATTGCACCGGGACAGGTATGCAATTTGCAATTTGGGACAGGGTGGGAGGCAAGTGCACTGCACTTGAGGGTACCATCTCCTCAAGAAGAGCATGCTGGGTTGCAAGTGGGTTGATGCCCAAGATCCCACCTCTGCAAAAAAGGCATCGGACGGGCCTGGTCATCACTGGGGAAGGCGCCCCTGAGGCGAAGGCCAGTGCAAGGTCCTAATGTTTTAGACAGAGGCTCAACCTCTACTCTTACCTGTTGCCAAAAAACAAAAAAGGGGGAACTGTAGGTAGCCAGGGTAAACGCCATTACAAGATGGCGCCCACTCCCTTGCAGCTTTGAGGTAACCACTCCATTTCAGGCAGTGCTTGGCGGGACGGTGGGTCATGGGCTTTGCGCATGCGCGAGCCACATAGAGTCCCCAGCCAATCCCGTGGCACCTGGTGACTGTGAAAGGCAGACGACCAATGATAGAAAGACCCGTGTTCCTATTCCCTATATATGCGGCCATGTTTTGGGTGCACGCTCTCTCGCGCTCAAGCTCTCCTACAAACAAGAAGGCTCTCCAATAAAGCGTGATCTGAGAAGACTCCTGGTGTGGTGGTCGTTCTTCCTCGCTGGTCGAGAAGGCGTTCGCCGCAAAATTTTGATCTAATATCCACATATTATAGGGTATCTTCAACCTGTTGTAACTGGTCTGCAAATCAATATGGACATTCCTCATTAAAGGAAACACACAATGCCACAAAATCCAGTGAAATTAGGATTAGTTATACATTTAAAATATTTAGCAATGTTACACTAGAAACATTCACCTCTCATATACCAGAACATGTTTATAGCTATGAATGGCACATTTTCTTCATTCCCTCTTTCTGGTGCATCTAGGTTGATTACACAGCTTAGTTGATATAGAATATTGCTGCCATGAACATGGATGATCATGTTAATTTATATTCCTTCAATATGTATCCAGTTGCGGTAATGGTCATCAACATATCTGACTTTTTGGTATTGTGTAAACTTCCATTAAGATATCCCTATGGGTTGCACTAGTTTACAATGCCACAAAACCAAATATACTTCCTGATTTATTTCAACTTATCCAGCAGTTTATTTATTTGAGTGGTAATAGTTATTCTGGTGTGTAAGATAGGATCTCAGTGACTTTCCTCTTTATTTTACTTCGTATTTGCTATGTGGATATGAATCTCAAACATTTCATTTATTTATTAAACACTTACATTTGTACTTCATTCCTGATCAGTGTCTTTCTTTTTCTTTTGATATTTCATCAATTTTTAAGATTTATAATATTTCATTTTTTTCCATACAAATACTCACTTTAGTTAGTAAAAATATTTTTTTTTCATTACAGTAGTGCACAATTAACTAAAAACAACAGATTGTACATTTATATCACTGGATGTTTTTGTTTGTATTTACAACCAGGAAATTGTTTCAATAAAGATGGTGAACTTCTTTCACTGATATTCTGAAAGTATAGTATGTCATATTGACCTAAACTAATCTCTGAATTAACAGTCACAGCATTGACCACCACAGTCTGGGCTAAGTAAAACCACTAACGCAGCAAAAACTGGATTTAAAAACAGCAAAAGGCTACATAAAAGTTAGAAGAAAGGCATCAGCTTCCTGAAGCAAATGTTGAAGTTCACAAGCAGACCTTAGGAATCTGAATATCAAGAAGATCAAAGGATAAAAGTATTTAGAAGGACAACTTTAGAACTCCAGATTGGGGAGGTGGGACAAACAATAGATACCAAAACTCAATGGTGAAGGGAAGGAGTGTTTTACTCCAAAGATCAAAGGATAAAAGTATTTAGAAGGACAACTTTAGAACTCCAAATTGGGGAGGTGGGACAAACAATAGACACCTAAACTCAATGCTGAAGGGAAGGAGTGTTTTATTCCAAACCTCATCTGTGTCTGACTCTCTCACACAACACAAACACACCCACACCCCCCCACACACACACACCCCTAGTGAGAGGCCTTTGCCAAAGTACAGGCATTCTGGTCTTAGACTCCGAATAATCAGAAAGTATCCCTTGTGAAGACCTTTTCTGAAAGTACCCATTGTAAATAGACTTTTACTGAAAGTTAGAACTCAGGTTCCTGGAAAAACTGTGAAATATCACAATGATGTTCTGCCCATAACTCCCCTAGCAATAGCCATCACCGAATGAAAGAAAGTACCTAAAGCTACAGCTTTTTTTTTTAATTTTTAATTTTTTTTCTTTTTATTGTGAAAATACTGTACAGAGGGGTTACAATTACATGGGCAAGATAATGAGTACATTTCTTATCAAGCATTGTAGCCTCCTCCTTTGTTTCCCCCTCCAATCCCTTCCCATCCTCCCCTCCCTTCCCCATTGAGTTCTCTTTCCCGCTCCCCCCACCAAAGTTGTAAAATTCGTTTCTCTCCATAAGAACTTGTACATCTCATTGTTGCAATGGGTCCACTTGTATCTCCATTTAAACGATTTGTTTTTTTTTTCCCCTTCTCCTCCACAAATTATTGCTTATTGCTTAGCCTGCACTCGCTAGCCAATAAGATTGTTATAAGATTACCCAGTTAACTGAAGGTTCGGGGCTATCAACTCTGACCCACTGCAATGGTGAAAGTTGTTAGTCCAAGCTTGAGCTTGCAATAAATGACTCTCTTGTGCTCGCATGAGAACTGGCTCAGTGGTGCTCTTTGGGGATCCTTATCTAAGCGCAAGACTAGTGTACACAGAGAACCCCAGGGGCAGCTGTATCTGGGACAATGATGCTTTTTTCCTCTTCCTTTTAGATAATCAAACATGATGTTGCAGTTGGCTCCACAGCTGCTCCACACCTGAGCAGGAGGAAGGAAAGGATGACTTAGACTGCAGGGAAGCCTTGTGTACCCCTGGCTTTCTGTGTTAGAATGCAGTTTGTGTTCCCCTAGGCAGTGGTGGCCAAGCTGAAATGGGGGTATGCTTTGCCTGGAGGATGGCACCCTGTGAGCCCTGCATGCATGGTGAAGCAGCCTAGAAAGCCCTGTGAGCATCTCCAGGATGGCCTCTCAGTGGCTTGGAGAAGTTGACTCCTGTAGTTGGACATGGCAGGAGGCAGGATGAGAGCAGGAATCCAGAAGATGGGAGAGGCACAGAAGCAAATGCACCTCTCCATTGAGATTCCTTGGCCATTCTAAGGATGTTCACAACCCACACATGGTGGCCACTGCAAAGGTCTCCAGAGGCCCTACTTGTCTGGGGAGCAGTGCCTGGTCCGGATCCAGAGCAGGAACTTTCCCAGTGGTCCTAAGCCTGGCTGGGCTGGAGCAGAGCCTACCAGCCATGCTTCCTCTGCCCTGCTATGTATAGCCTTCCAGCAGCTGCACAGGTTCCAGCACCCACAACAGGCCAGCTCCTTTGGGCAGGCTGAGGCTGTGCTGACAATTCCTGGTGCCAGTGTCAAGGCAAGAGGGAGGCCTTGCCCACAGGAGAGCTGGCCCTCACTTCCAAGGGCATCGAGAGATGCATGACAACCACAGGCCCAGCCTTACTTCCCTCACTGGCCATAGAGGTTACCTATAAATCCCTGCCTTTGTTCTTGAAATTCTTCAGCCACTGGCTGTCTCATTTTTCATTATCTGTTTGGGTGGGACTCGAGACTTCTTCCTCTCCTCACCAAGCAAACAGGCCCTAGCAAATCCACCCCAAATTCCACACCTCACAGGGACTCTCCAGAACCCAGCTGCCTTTAGGGCTGCTGCTGCATGAGCTGTTGGCCAACTGCCTCTTCCTCCCTTCAGAGCCTCCTTCAGGGCCTCCCCACCATCCTCTCCCCACAGCCCTCAGCCCCCACCAAAGCTCGGTCTCCCCTTTGGCCTCCTCCCTCTCCACACAGCCCCCATCCCCAACCATAGCAGGGCCAGTGCTCTAGGGAAAAGAACTGTGGGCCTGGCACAGCAGAATCAAATTTGTCACAGTGTGCAGCCTGCTGAGAATTGGAAGCAGCATAGGGCTCTGATCACTGTCTTTCACTTCACTTACACATGTATTAATTGTATTAATTTCGTATTTAATATTGGATCTCATAACTTTTTTTAAGCCTTTGTAGAATAGTTGGTAGATATATAGTCCCAAATTCGTATTGTCTCTGGTTTAATTCTTTCGAGATTCAGAGATATTTTAAGTAGATATAACCATCATAAATTCTCAATTACATAACAGAGTTTTATTCAGAAAACATTTGCTTATGCATCTGTCATCAATTATTTACAAAACTAGAAACTTAAAGTTTCAAATATTATAGGAATATCTTTGATTCCGGTTGAATGGATGTGAGTAGGTTGAGCTGTTGCATACATTCGTGTGTGTGTGTGTGTGTATTTGTGTGTGTGTGTGTGTGTGTGTGTGTGTGTGTATGTGCGTGCGCGCACACGTGTGTGTTTAGGGGTTATATATATCATTGAAATCAAGGGCAGAAACTTTTTTCCTTTTTCGGAGATATGCATTATGGTGTTTCTTTGTTGGTGGTAGGCTCTGATTTCTTGCTTTTGCCTGATGTGCACATTCCAGCTCAATTTTTCAAATAAACCTTCTTATTTAATATTGAGCATATAGCATATTTCTTTGTCTTTAGTTTGCCATCTAGGATCTCCTTTTCCTCTTTAACTATTAACATTCAATATTAATTTTACTTCCTGACTGATTTTCCCCTTTAATTTGTATCTTGAAATAAGTATTATAAGTCCTTTGACCTCTGTATTTATGAAGAAAAACCATTTTGAATTTTCTGTTTAATGTAATATCACCTGGACACATTTGTTAGCAAGAAGATCTTAAAATTTCTTATGTATTTTTAGTTTAAAATACCCTCCTCTATGTTTTTAGTATAGGGAGACAAACACTTCCTAGTATCAATGATAACAGTTTTATTCATTAAATAGCAGATAATTCATAATTTTGAATATGTCTAGTGGCAAATGAATACATTTGGTCAATAGATTTGCTTGATAGACCCATGCACAAACATACCACTCACAGGGGCTCAGAAGGTGGATCAGTTGTAGACAGTTTACCTTGAATGCATGAGACCCTGGGTTTGATTCCTCAGCACCACCTAAGCAGAAAAAGGTAGAAGTGGTACTGTGGCTCCAGTGGTAGAGCACTAGTCTTGAGCTGAAGAGCTGAGGGATGGCAACCAGGCCCAGAGTTCATCACCACCGACTAGTTAAATCAATAAATAAAACTCATACTCAAGTACATTAATTTCAAAGGTTAATTACCATTTTAGTTAGGGGCAGGGTGCCAAGATATAGCAGACCTTTGTCACAAAGCTTTAAGAGGATTCAACACCTGACAAGTAGTAAAAAAAAAAGTAAAATTTTTGCTCTGACAACAACATATAGAATCACCATTCAAAGAGAAAAAGGTACTAAGAATGAAATACTTTTTATAATATTTCTTAAGAGATTCTGGCTCTACATTAATTATAATATATTTGACCTTCAAAAACTCCAGGTGGGCCTGAGTCTTAAGGGCCTCTACAAAAACCGGAGGAGAGAATCATCAACCTGGATTTTTCAATTGTTTTTTGTTAAGGTAATGTACATATAGATCACCATTTTATAAGTCGCTAATGAGTTCACTTATTGTTTGACAATCTCGTCACTTTGCTCTCTCTCTGATTTTCCCTTCTGTCCCTGTCCACAAGAGGTATAGCTCATTGTGAATATAATCTCTACAGAGTGGAACTGCTGCATTTGTTTCTTTGTTCTCCTTGAATTTCTGTGGCTCCTTCAATGCCCATAAAAAGATAAACGAGAACAAAAAAATCCCTAGTGTTGGAATTCCTGGAATTCATTTCAATATAAGTACCAGTAGTTTTATAAAAGTGTCAGACTCTATCCACAAATCCTGAACACTTAACACTTCTTGCACCCAGTCTTAACTCACACTGCATTCTAAGGTCCACAACATAATTCTTTTCACTTTCCACACAGGAAGAACGAGTGTCAGAAAGATTAAGTAACTTACTGGAAATACTAGGCTGAGCATAGTGGCTCAGATCTGAAGATCATAGTTTGAAACTAACTCAGGTTGACATATCCGTTACATGTTTATCTCAAGTTTGAGACCACCTGGACAGCAAAGTAACCCATCTTAGGTACAAAAGTCTGGCTATCCAGAGCCACAGAGAGAAGTTGGAAGAGCATCAGCAAATGGTCTTGCCCAATTCTAGGGAGTGGCTTGGTGCCAGCTAAGTAAGGTATAGCTGCACCAGGGAAGGGGAGTAAAACAGGAGTGGTTATAATAAAAGCACTGCTCTGAAACCTCAAAATAAGGACTCCAGTCTGTATGGACCAAAAAGTCTCTAGCATGAGATTCTTTTTAAATTAACAAGCACGATTTTAGATTTTTGCAGAGCGGGATGGTGTATAGTTACAGGCAATGTCTGCTATGTCAGGTAATCCAGTCTGCTCTTTCACATGTTACCCAGTAGCCAGGTTTTAACACAAATGACTTCAATGAGATTGTTCAAATTATACTGTGACTTTTACCTCTCATGACTCAAAATTCTGTCAAATGATTTCTGACTTCCAGATGTTTACACAATATTTCTTATGAACATTTCTACTATTTTGTCCTTATTACTGATGTGCATACTAATTATTTTGTTGTTGTCTTTTGTGTATATGCCATTTTTAGGGTTTGATCTCAATGTTTAATGGTCTCTATTGTACTTTTTGCTCATGGCTGGTAACACTCTATTCCTTAAGCCACATCCTCACCTTCTGCTTCCTGCTACATAACTGGAGATAAGTTTTCACATTTTTGTCTGTTTGGACTGGTATTGAACTAAAATATTCAGGTCTTAGCTTCCTGAGTTTCTATGATTCTACACATGAACAGCTAACACCAAACTTTCCTATACTGTTATTTTAATTATGTGTTAGAAGAAAGTGGAAGTATATTTGTGTTAAGTGTGCAATTTTCAAATACAAGTTTGAATCTACTTGATATAATTTAATTGTTATCAATTTTAAGTTAAATCAATGAATATTACACATTCTAAAGATATATAATTGAAAAAATGCATAATTATTTTCTTTAAACAAGGAATAGAACTATGAATTTCTTTCACTTTACAATTCATGTTTTATATAACTTTAATTAGCAGATTTCCATCACTAAAAGTAAATATATTAATTTTATACAAAAAGAAGCAAATTGATTATAGTTAAGAATATATATTTCATAATAACCAGAAGATAAGCTTTTGAGCATCCTCACTATAAAGAAATGTTACATACAGAAATTAACAGATATGATTTAGCTTGATCATTAAACAACATATAAATGAATAGGATTACCACTCCATACTTCATTTCAAATCCAGCCTAGGCAGGAAAGTCCGTGAGATTCTTATCTCCAATGACCGACCAGAAAATTGCCTGTGGCCCAAGTGGTAGAGCACTAGTCTTGAGCTGAAGACCTGACGGACATCGTCCAGGTCAATATTTCAAGCTTCATGATCGACAAAAACTAAAAATAAACAGTTACAAATAAACAAATATTTTGGCATAAATGTTAAAATATATGTTATAAAAATGTTTAAATCCTTACTAGATATAATAGTTTATATAAATGTAAAGAATTGTTTTCTGACATTAGTAGTCATTGAATCAATTGTGTAAATCTCACATTTTTCAATCAAATCATACTTGTGTGTTTATATACTTATATGTATAATTAACTGATAAATATAATTAACTGATACATGATAAGCAGTGTTGATTTAGGAATTTCCCTTCGCTTTCTATCATTAATCCTTCTACCTTAAAATAAATATGCCCTCCAACCTTGTCAGAGGTTTCATCTCATTGAAGCAGAAAAGAATAAACCATAATCATTTTTTGGAACAAGTGTAACATTGTACATGCATTTCACTCAGTTTAAGAAACAAACTATTCAAGTCATCTTAACTGTACCCGTTATAACAAAATATCTTCTGACCTTTTCAGTCTCTTAAGAGATGAAAACCTTTAATTATACATCTATTTTTTTCTGCCTAAAATCCTATTCCTTAGTAAGATATTTTGTGTAAACTTGTGTTCCTGATTAGAAGAAAGAAAAAAAGGCAATAATGAAAATGGCCAAGGAAATATTTGAAAACTATTATTAAACAATTGCAGACACGCCTGTAATCACCAGTTTCAGTGAGAATATATGTTAAAGTATCACATTTTTGTTATCATTTAAAGAGCAATAATTACACTTTAGTTAGCAGTGAAGAAGGGAACAGAAAACTGAAGACAACTTGACTTTGAACAATCCAAAATAAGCAAAATGGATTTATCTTGTTTTTCTATGTAGTTGCCAAAATAATAGAGAACAAAACCCAAAGGCAAGAAAACACCTAAGCCAAAGCAGTAAACATTTGTCTATAAAATAATGGTTAGGGTGAAAAATAAGAAATATAAAAATCCTTTATTAATATTTTACATATCTAGACTAGGACTTCTCGTGTCGAAGAAGAGGAAAGGTAAGAAATATTTCAAGATTGTTTGACTATTCCCCAAGATTATTCTTCTTTATCAGCTATAGCAATGCAAGTAGCCTTGGTTACTCTTAGTATCATGCTTTTTTTAAAATTAGAAGCATTATTTGTTGCTGTGTTATAAGCTGCAAACACTTGAGTATTCATAAAGGGTCATATCTTAAGAGAGGAAAGTTGCTGTGTAAATAAACCTAAAATATCAAAGACTTAGCATAGTGGAAACTATTTTCTAGCTGTATCACAATCTGTAGGTTTAGATTTCGTTTCACATTGTTCCAGGGGACCCATTTTTGTTAACTTCTTTTTCACCATCAAGAGATCCTACAACATCCTATAGCATCCTGGGATTGTTGTATCTTTCCTGGATTCTCTAATTTCTGTTGGAAAGTTAGGAAAGATACAAAATTGACTTACTGTTTCTGTTTTACCTTATTTTTATTACTTTACAAACTGTAAATCAAATTGACATTAATCATCTCTATAATATTAGAAGACAGATTTCATTTCTATATTCTTACCCTAGCCTTCTACATAACTTTGGTACTTAATGATCCCCAAATGTGAAAATGCAGATAGGGAACTTCTTATTTAAATATTATTTAGAATTTCAAGGCGTCATTAATGCAAGACACTTAGTAGTATATAGATCATACATGTGTACAAATCTGGTGGCAAGTTTTTCTTATTCTCGGAAACTAGGACATGGGGTATACTTGTAGTTGCATCAGGAAAAGTCTGTAGTTGATTTTGCTTACTAAACCAAATCTGCTGTAAAATATTTCTACAAGTTAATTGGCTTGAATAATTCGTATTTTCATTTTACAGTTCTAAAGGACAGAAATCTAAAAGAAGTCTCACTAGATTAAAATTGAGCCACCTAGAGAGCTAAAATATTTTTCAGATGATTCTAGTGGAAAAGGCATTTACTTCCTGTTCTGCTTTCCAGAAACTTCAGAATCTGGATTGTTGTCTTTTCCTTTATCTTCTAATGTAGCATCTGTACATCTTACTGATGTTTCTTAACTAAAGATGTCCCTCTCTAACTACAGCTGGCATTTTGAGTATTCTTTCCCCATCTGATATTTATTCAAATTTATATTCCTTAGGTAATGAAAAGTGATTATTTTACAAACTTTATAAAATGTAAATCTACATTTGATGGATTAGATATTTCGGGACTATAGATATTTTGGGAAGGTATTTTACTGCCTACCACAATGAGTGTGTAAGCATTCTTTCGACTATAACCTGTTATCCTATCATTAATTTTGAACAACATATTTCTTCAAAGAAATACAACTAGAAAAAATTTAGTTCCTGAAAGCATTTAATCCTGATTAAAACATTGCCATGTACTAGAAATCTTAAATATCAGAGAATAGCTCCGGAAGCAGTTTTGGCAGTATCATTTTTTGTATATTCTGCTTACAATCTTCTCTTTTCAAGAGCATTTGATTGCTATTATTTTGGAATTATGGTTAATAGTTATTTGACTGCTATTTTTAAAGAATGCACCACCAATCCTCGTTCTCTTCTTCTAACTTTTTTTGTGTCTAATCTATTTCTGAAAGAAACACAGCTATTTGAATTATATGAATTGCTTATTGAAGCGTGTAGAGGAAAAGAAGAAAAAAGATGTTCCTGTGTGTATGTCATGTTGAAAATGTACCTAAAAGCTATTTATCTTAACATCATATATTTTTTCATTTTGTTTAGATTCAGATAAAATTTAGCCTATCTACTCACACGATGTTAATGCAGTCATTTCATGCCTCCCAAAAGCAAACAACAAATAATACATGTTTTAAATTTGTTAATTTTTAAAATTGTTATTTATTTTAAAACACTATAATTTAAAAAAATTAGCAAAAGTCAATGGTATTAAACATTTAGAGTTGTGTTCAGACTCTATTGTTGAAGCCAGAAAGGGAAAAAAATATCATGTTTTTCTTCTTCTTTGAGTCACTCTGATTTACTTCATCTATTTCTGAAAGAATAAAATTCTGGCTTTGAAGCCTTTTGCTTGATATCCACAATGTCTCATTCTTCCTTTATTAATAGGAGAATTTGGAGAAAGGATGAGAATTCTCACTAGACAAAAGAGAAGAGTAAAAGAGACGTGAGAAATCTAGATATTTTGTTCTTCCTCATCTCAATCAAAAGATATGGATAATGGTTGTGGATATTAGATATAATGCTCTAGAGTGATTAAACACATTTATAGAAAAAGTTAACCCCACAAGTGATCACATGGAGAATGCTAATTTATTAAAAATGTAATAGCATCAAACAAGAAATATTATCTATTTGTTTATTACTTGTTCAGTATTTCTTAAATTCTGATGTACTGTAGTCAACTATCATAAAGGTAAACAAGAATAGTAAGAAACTAATAACTTAATATCATATTCTAATATTAGCTTAATTCCTGCTGTGTTTGAGTTTTGCCTTAATTTCACATGCTATATTCTTCCAGTATATAAGTTGAAAGAAGATTCCCTCTGAAAATATGGTATTTTTATAGCTAAGGGAAAAGAAGTTAGCTCTTAGACACAGACAAGGAAATAGAAATCTTCCCCTAGAAATAACGTTTCACCGCTTCTGGTTAATTTTTGTAAGCTGAAGTAAGTCAAATGACCCATCTTGACATTGCAGAGTAGAGGTAAATCTCACCTACAGGAAGCTGATGCAGGACAGACTAATATGCCAAGATATGCAACATGAGACGAAGAGGAAAAAGAAGATAACTACAATACAATCAGTCATACATGCCATCACCTGTCTCTGCAGGAAGGAAGCTATTATGTACCTTTGTTTTTAAAACTACTGAGATCTTCAAATCATGTCTTATTCTTGTATATTACTGGAATTCGAGAGCATCTTGATGTTGAGACAGCATAAAATCTCAAAGAAAGCTGGAGTAATCATTTCAATACTGCATTTTGTTCTGCTAGGACATGAAACCATTTTATAGACAATACTTTATAGTAGTAACTTTTTTTTTCCAGAACTGGATTTTGTTAATATATATGACTATCCACCAGAATAAATGTCTTCATTTATCTGCATCTTGTGCAGACAGCATAGTCAAGTAGATGTGGGAGTTAATCAGTAGCACTTTTTAAATATGCAAAAAATGTGGACTGGGAGCCAATATACGTATTATTCCAACATTACCTTCCACATCCTCTTTCTTCCTTCCTAGGAAACACACCCAATCAATAAAAAGACTTAGATTTTTGGCTCTTGAACTTGAAAGTGTAAGCAGAATGTTATGGATGTCAGAGATGAATATTAATGGTTTTTTATATAATAATGTAAAATATTATGTAACAATGTAAAATAATAATGTCACATGCAATAGCCCTATGAGTCCTGAAGGTCTTAATACTGTACTTCTCTAGTGATGTGATAGGAATGTCAGCCTAACTGGTCTTAGTATTGCTTTCCACTTCCTTTTCTACCACTTCGCTAAATTATAATACATAGTAATGTAATGAAAAATTAATGTCATCTTAAGAAAGTCATTTAGGGCTCTGGTAATGTGGCTTGATGGTACAGTGATTGCTTATCATGCATGAAACCCTGGGTTCAATTGCTCAGTACCACGTAAACAGAAAAAGAAGTGGTGCTATGCCTCAAGTGGTAGAGTGCTAGCCTCAACCAAAAAAAAGAAAAAAGATAAATCTCAGGAAGAGTTCCCTGGCCCTGAGTTCAAGCCCCAGGACTGGCAAAAAATTCATTTAGCTAATAAATGTCAAATAAAGAACCTATGTGAGGAATATAAAATTGCTCCTTCCAACTATGACCTAACAATAGTTCTTAATTCATGTACTTTTCCTATATTAGAAGACAGTGTTGAGAAAAATAAACAAAACGTTTTGTTAGGTAGGTCACAGAAATTAATGTCAAGAATGTGCTTAGATATCAGGTGAGGATTAATCTAAGTGAGATTTGGAAATATTTTTGGTCAGTTTTGGAACCAAAAAGGCACCAGCTAATTAATAGTTGTGATAGAAGTGAAGGAATAAATCCATATGGAAGAAATAAATGATAATAATAAATAAATTATACCAGAAAATGTTCTAGGGAACCATATTTGGTTACTAAAGAACTAGTTATCAAAGAGGCTTATTCCTCATTGCCTTTAGCATTCTAAATCACTTAGGCTAGTTCTTAATCTCTGTAAGATAAGTTTCATCTCATTCTGTGTTGTTCTTTCATATCTGGTCTGCTTTGCTTTCTAAAAATCTCAGTCTTTCACTATTTCTCTACTAACAATTATTTATATTAAGTCCACCGATGCAGACCTCAGAGGATGCTAAAATAAGAGTCCAATAGCTCATGAGCCATTAATGTAACAACATGGAAAAGGATGACATATTTATTGCTACCTCAAATTTTCTGAAATGCTGCAATGTCATCGTTTGATTCAAATTTCCATTATTTGTCTACGGTGTCATTAAGTGCACATAAATGCAAATATGAGTTGGGTGCTGGTGGCTAACGCCTGTCATCCTAGTTACTCAGGAGGTTGAGGCGAGAGGACTGTGGTGCAAAGCTAGCCTGGTCAGGAAAGTACATGAAACACTGATCTTCAATTAGCTACCAGAAACCCGGAAGTGGTGCTGTAACTAAAGTGGCAGAGCATCCAACTTAATCTGAAGAGCTGAGGGACAGTGCTCAGGATCAGAGTTCAATCCCCACGACCAACAAAAATGTGAAATATACTTTAAGTTTCACCAAAAGGAACAACTAAGTGAAAGTAATCTTCCCAAGCAGAAAAATTTTTCCAATATGACTCAGTGCACCTACGTTTGCTGAGTTATTTAAGTTATGGCTTCTTTGCTGCACATATTCTCTTTTTTAAAAATTGTCAAATATTACCTTTATAATAAACTTCATCTGACATTAATTGGTTCAAAAGAGAAGTCCATACAGTTGATGTGACTTGACTTTCTTACTGTCTTAGTTCAAAGACAACTCAGGAAGGAGAGTCTTTCAAACTCTTATCTGTAATTAAACACCAAAAAAGCCAGAAGTGGAGTTTTGGCTCAAGCAGTAGAGTACTACTTTGGGGGCAGGTGGGCAAGAAAGACAACTGTTCAGGGACAGGCTCCAGCCTCTGAGTTCAAGCCCCAGAAGCAGAACAAACTAAACAAACAAACAAGCAAACAAAAAAACCCCACATATTTCTTTGGGCCCATCCTTAAAGCTTGTTGGAATCCTTACTGATATGGCGAACTCAGCACCAGAATAAAGGAATGGATATGTGATTTCTGCATCAAGACAATCATCTCAGGAGTTAAATATCCATGCATAAGACATTTTAAATCATCCATGTCTTTGTTTCTTTGTAGTAGTACATTGTAAAACAATGTTATTTCCTTTTTTTTTCTATGCTTGCCTTCAAATGGCATATTGTTTCCTTTTGTAATACTCTCAACTAGAAGTTTACAGAAAAGATTTATGACTAAAGTCCACACTCGAAAAAGTTAGGGACAGAGTTTCCTTCAAGCCTTGGTTTATTTTCTTGTACAGTAAAAACGAGAGCACAAATTAACTTGAACTTTGTCATTTTTCTATGTTCAGTTTCTCTCCTGGATTGTTTCTACTTCCTGTAAAGGTTCCTTCCACTTACTTCCAGACACAATCTACGGTATTGCTCCAGGCAAAATGAATGATTTCTGGCTTCACTGAAATAACACAAAGACATCTTTGGACACAAGGTAACACGTGTTTCAGAGACAACTTAGTAATGAGAAAATATGAAATTTACATGGCTTATAAAACATTATCCACGTACATATGGCCGTATAAGACAATGTGAACTGAAATGAATCCCCAAATACGGACACAGCTTGTTTTTGCTTTCTTAGTATTGTTTCTAATGTATCTATCATGTATTATGTGATTTTTTTGTTTCTCTTCTATTTTCTTCCTCCATGGTATAACCCGTTTCCACTGTATTTGAGGTCGGTGAGCTGCAACTTGCATATACATTTTTCTAATGTGGGGAGGGGAAGGGAAATAAAATGCTGAAAGAAGTATAAAATATGACCCATTGTTACAATGAGATGAAGAAGACTCTATGTTGAAAATGAACTTACAAGTTGGGGATGGGAGGGGAGAGTTGGGGCGGTGGGGAGAAAAGGGATGGCAGGGGAAAAACAAAAGAGGAGGTAACAATGTTCGTTAGATAATGTACTCATTAACTTACTTATGTGACTCTAACACCTCTGTCCACCATTTTCACAATAACATAAAAAAAATTATCCTGGAGTACATTAAGTTCAAATTTTCTAAGTGCTCTGTAAATTAAGACCAATTTTAAGTGGGAAGAAGGTTCTCAGAAACATTTTTTGTCAGTGTTTGTGTTGTGCATTATTAACCAAGTGTACATAAGTTAACAGAAGGAGAAACAACAGGAATAAGAGAAAGAGAAGTTCTCTGTTTAAGTATAATGGTTCAATACACTATAGAAGACCCTGCAATAAGACAACTTTGAAACAATAAAGCCAAGGCCAGTATGTAGACCTATGGGAGTAATATAGAAAAAGCATTACTCCTAAGTAGAACATGAAGAATGAGGCCACTCTCTTTCTTCTACTAGCTCTAAATAATGGTAGCTAATCATGCAAATTTGTAAACAGTAGAATGGAAGAATAATTCTAGTTCCACGCCAGTCAGATATAAGACCATGGTCTTAACTGATGAAAAAAAAAGGCCATGTTGAGAGAACAGAAATTATACTACCAATGAACAGGTGGCCAAGATCACATTTCTTTTTCTTTTTCTTTTTCTTTTTTTGATGGTAGTGGGGCCTGAATTCTGGGCCTCGGCACTGTCCCTCTACTCTTCAGCTCAAAGCTTGTGCTCTACCTCTTGAGCCACAGCACCACTTCCAGATTTCTGGTGGGTAATTAGAGATAAGTGCCTCAGAAACTGTCCTACTCATGCTGGATTTGAACTGCAATCCTCATATCTCAGCCTCCTGATTAGCTAGGATTACAGGTGTGAGCCACTGGCACCCTGCTTATGATCACATTTCAAAGAGTGTACACTCAGCATATGTAATGTGTATGTTCATCTATCTTTATATGAACTCGAGTCAAAAATCTGGGCCAAAGCTACAAAAACGTTTGTAGTTCAAAAGTTGATACTCCTGGCAAAATAAAACCTAAGAATGTAAAAGAGTCTGGGAAGTTCAGTTTGCATCCAGCCCAGGCAGAAAAATCTTGAGACACAATCTATAATTAACCAGCAAAAAGATGCATTGGAAGAATGGCTCAAGTGGTGGAATATTAGTTATGAGCAAGATTGCTGAATAAGAGCTTGAGGTTTTTGCATACATATATACATACAAACACACACATACACACAGAGGCAAATATGCATTCAAACACACATATGAAAAAATTCTCAGCCTGTGTAGAAAAGTTAGAAAATAATAGAAAATATGTCCTATAAGACTACAATTAAGTGATAATTTTTAATATTAGAAAGTACTCAAGTGAAATTTCCCCCAAAAAGATTGAGAATATTACATAGGTGGGAACAGATATAGTAATAAAGTCACGGCATCATTAATAAAGGGATCAGATCCAGGGATGAATAAATCAGAGACCCCTTCAGTGCATCTCAAAATGTTCATATCCTGTGTCAAATGTTAGAACATCTTTGAAAATAGTACATGAACAATCTGAGCCATCAGTCTAGTGGAAAATATTAATGGAGAAGTTCAGAATTGCTTGTCTGTATCTAGATTAAATAAACCAACAAACTATTGTAGGACAATGTGATACAAACCAGGAATTCTAGCACTCACAATAAGACATGTGATTAGAAAGTGCAGTTACATAGTGATTCATTCACTGGACTGGGTAGAATAATATTGTCTCAATAAAACAAACCAAGAAAGGAATAAAAAATAAACAAGAAAGGAATACACAGTTGGAAGTTTGGGCTAATTTTGTCATTATGTTTTGAGAAGTCAAGTTTCCTACTGAAATGCAACTCATATATAATCCTCAGTTTTGTTCTAAATGTTCTCTTCAAAACAGAAGATTACTAGATGCACAAGAGCTCATGATTCCCAATCAAAAATTTGAAAAAAGTATGCATCATTCTGTTAGAGTCCAAGGAAATGATGAAGGATTACAAAAGCTTAAGCCTAGAAAAATAAGAAAGTTCATTTTATGTAGGAGTTTGTAGACCTGGCTAAATTAGAATTTAGATTTAAAATAAATATTTTTCTTTATTTTAATATTCTATAGGTTACTAAAAAATTCGTTTTAAGCAGAAAATTAATTTACAAATTCACAATTGAATCTGGCATTCTATTTGCCTAAAATATTCTTTCAAGTGAGGTAAAATTAGAACGTAGTTAATAGTTAATTCCAACAGTTCATGATAATGTGACTAATCTAGACAAAGTTGCCAACAAATTGATGCTATTAATTTATAAATTTAGATGAAGAGCAATTTTTTGAGATTCTGGTGTAGCATGGTATGAAGAGAGTAAATGTATGACATCGTTTTTCTTCTACCTATACATAACACAGGAAGAAATTTCCTTAATTATATACCTCTTCATACAATGAGAAAAATGCTAGGCTTAGGGTTTGTTTTTATTTTGTTTTTCTTGTTTGGTTTGTCCCAGGGCTTAACTTGTAGGCCTGGCCACTGTCCCTGAGCCTGTTTTTGCTCAAGGATGTTACTTTACTACTTGAACCTCAGTGCCACTTGCATCAGGCTTTTCCTGAGCAGTTTATTGGAGATAAGAATTTAAGGAACCTTTCTGCCTAGGTTGGCTTTGAACCATAATCTTCAGATCTTAATATGCAGACATTCAGATCTCCTGAATATCTATTATAGATAAAATATATAACTATAAATATTATTTGCAAGTGTTCTGATCTCAAGAATAACACTGGGTGGAAAATGATGCAGCAAAGTTTACTGTAGTGTTCTTTCCACAGTACGAAGGGCATCACATTAGCAGAAGTGTAGTATTTTTATTACAAAAGTTATACACTTGTCATGATGAGAATTTAAGAAATTTAAAGGTGCACCATTCACGTTGGAAATTGTTGGGCTAGGATGACTTTATGGCATAAAAACTTGGAATTGATGGTCATAGAAATAATAGCTAACATTGATGAACAAATCTTTACTCTTGAGGAATTATTATAAATACTTCATAATTTTACCTTGTACCAGACTGTGGCTATTTTTTCTGTTGAATTTAAATATATAATGCCCCATTGAAAACTGCACCTATTTCAGAATTAAATAAAATGCGAACAGGTACTGTTTTGAATGTCTCTAGTATGGCATGTTCAGAATTTGAAAATGAGTAGTTAGTAGTCATAGGAATGTTGAAGAACACATATACTCTGTCCTCTTAACAATTATTCCGTTTAAAAGTTAGGAGTTTCAACAGAATTGAACTATTTTTGTTTTAGTATAAGACAATACTAAAATATTTTTTTCAAAATAATCGCAAGTATATTCTGAAAATATTGTATAATTTGATAATATTCAAGTTGATTACCCTCTGATAAAGAAAGGGGTAATTAATTCAAATTAGCAGCCAAAGTGTTCATTTTTTAAAAAGTTTATACACATAGTATAATATTTATTATACCAATACAGTGAAATTATATTTTATGCAGCTCATTTTTAATTTAATTTTATTGTCAAGGTGATATGTAGAAGGTGTTGCAGTTATTGTAAGGTAATAAATACATAACGTTGAACTTTGTACCCACTCCCTCATTTTTCTCACAGTTTTCCTTCACTCCAATACCCCTCACAAGTTGTAATGTAATTTACCAACATGTTGTCTTGTGAGTATTGCTATTGCTTTGGTTTGCCCTTTGTTCTTTGTCTCGCCATTTCGTTGTTCCTCTTCCCTTACCAAATTAAGATAAATGTATATAAAATACACAAGATACTGAAATCAAATATAACAGGGGATAAACCAAAGGGAAAACACAAAAGAAAAAAGAAATCACATAGTACATTAAAAACAACAACCACAAAGTAAAACTCTGTTTTCATATACAGAAGTTCATTTTGCTCATCATCATCTTATATGGTCATACATACATAGTTACTGAGCAATTCTGCTCAACTGCTAGTAATATCCTCCACATTTCCTACTTATTACAAATGAGGAAACCATGGAATCCCTTTCTTGTGTCTTGTTTATTTTACTTAGTTTGATTTTTCTAAGACTTTTCAGTTCCATGTGAATTGGAAGCATAAAATTTCACTGTGCATATATAAACCGCATTTTGTCAATTCGTTCATCTACTGAGTGGCATATTGGTTTAAAACATGACTGCTTGTAATTATCACTTAGTGTCATTCAAAAATGAGAGATGCCACTTCCCCAGACATTCTAAAAGCATGATTTCTAAGTAAGATAGGATGTTACGGTGGTACGAGTGTTGAGATATCTGGATGAATCTAATGTATATCTCACCCTGAATTAGGCAGGAAGATATCCAATATCATAGAGGATAAAAATGGTAGTGACATAAATATTTCCCTTGAGAAAGATATAGGAGGCTGCCAGAAGTATGAAGTAGTTCAGATAATTTTGAAGAATTTAGAAATGAAAGGTCAAGTATGTCTCTTTAAATAATAATTATGTAAGTGGTAGGGCAAAAGAAGAGGAAGAGAAAATAATAACTGACAGCAAATCATTTTCCCGATAGACTATAAAAAGACATATTCTATAACTTTCAAGTTAAAGAGAGACCAATAGAATGCATCCCACTTAATTTAGGTACATGCAAACTATTTACTTGGCTTTTACCTACTTTAATGCTCCAAAATAAATGAAGATTTATAAGAAAAGTTATGTGATTGCCATTGCTTCAATCTGAACACTAACTGAAATGAGCCCTCTTTTTCTCACTTTGCTCTTGAAAAATAGTCCCTTAGTTCATGATGTTGTGGTTTATTGGAGTCAGAGTTAGGGACTTCTACTTAGACAATTATCCCAGAATAGTTTAAAGCAGTTTTTCTCCCAAGATATCCAAGTACATTGTCTGAAGCTGTACTTTGAAGACACCCTCACACCTGAGCGCATAATTTGAAATTATATTGCAGCATTTCTTGGCACATTCTACTTTGTGCCTTTGTCTTCTTTGCACTTTCCTTTTGAGTTCATAGTTGCTCCACTTCAATTTTATCTGGAAAAACTGCTAAGAAAATTGTTCAACGACCACTTCTTCTTTGCTCACACCCAGTCTATGTATGAAGGTACATTGTCCATGTTAAGCAATAGGGTAGTACTAACTCTCTGAGGAGAAAAGTTCCACGATATTACCCTATGCCCACATGAGAGAGTGTAGAATTTAAAGCATTTTGAGACAAACAATGATATTAGAATTGAAAGGCTCCTTAGGGCCATTTCCTTGGAGCTCGTTAGTTTTCCCAGGAGAAATATAAATATCCACAAAATTTGGAGCTAATTTGTTTTTTTTTTTATTTTTATTTTTTTTAATTGTATTTTATTTTATTTGAGAACATACTGTACAGAGGGGCTACAATTACATGGGCAGGATAATGCATACATTTCTTACCAAGCATTGCAGCCTCCTCCTTTGTTTACCCTTCACTTCCCTTCCCGGCCTCCGCCCTCCCCCCACCCAATTTTACCCCCCTCCCCCCACCCAATTATAACTCCCTCCCCCACCCACACCGACATTGTAAAGCTGGTTTTGACATGACATTTTGTACTTCTCATTGTTGCAACAGGTCCACCTGAATCCTTAAACGACTTGTTTGTCCCCATCTCCTCCACATGTTATACTGACATCAAATATAGTGAAAGCGGGGGTTACACTGTGGGGGAGGGACATACAAAGCAACAAAGAAATAATCTTATAAATGCATTAGAAACACATGTATGAAAGAAACAAAAACATTAAAATACATATTTAAGAGTTCATTTTCCTAACATCACATTATCTGACCTTTTCCGCTTGACTCATACCTATACTAGATATTGCAAATAAGGGAAACCATGGGACCTATGCTTCTTTGGGCCTGGCTTACTTCACTTAATATAATTTTTTCCAAACCTTTCCATTTCCTAACAAATGGGGAAATGTCATTCTTTCTGATGGAGGCATAGAATTCCATTTTGTATATATACCACATTTTCTTGATCCATTCATCTACTGAGGGGCATCTGGGTTGGTTCCATATCTTAGCTATGGTAAATAATGCTGCAATAAACATAGTTGTGCTGGTAGCTTTAGTGTGGTCTTGTTTGTAAACATTTGGGTAAATGCCCAAAAATGGGATTGCTGGATCATAGGGGAGATCTATGTGAAGTCTTTTGAGGAACCTCCATACTGCTTTCCAAAGTGGTTGAACAAGTTTACATTCCCACCAACAATGAAGTAAGGTTCCTTTCTGTCCACATCCCCTCCAGCATCTGTTGTTGTTAGAGTTCTTGATTTTTGCTGTTCTAACTGGAGTGAGGTGATATCTCAATGTTGTTTGGATTTGCATTTCTTTTATGGCTAGGGATGTTGAACAGTTCTTCATGTGTCTATTGGCCATCCTTCTTTCTTCTTCAGAGAAGCTTCTCTTTAAGTCTTTCGCCCACTTATTTATTGGGCAGTTGTTTCTTTGAGGATTTGTTGTTGGGTGGTTTAATTTTTTGAGTTCCAAGTATATTTTAGATATGAGACCCTTGTCCGTTGTATGGCTAGTAAAGATCTTCTCCCAATCGGTGGGCTTTCTATTGATCTTGCCAGCTATGTCATTTGCCCTGCAGAAGCTCTGCAATCTTATGTAATCCCATTTGTCCAACCTTTCTTTGATTTGTTGTGCTTCCGGGTCTCTATTCAGAAAATTTCGACCTGAGCCAAGGAGACCTAGGGTTTCTCCGATTCCATCCTGTAATGGTTTCAGAGTGTCTGCTTTGACTCCAAGGTCTTTGATCCATTTGGAGTTGATCTGGTGCAGGGTGATATATAAGGATCTAGCTTTAGTTTAATACATGTAGTTAACCAATTTTGCCAGCACCATTTACTGAAGAGGCTGTCTTTCTTCCATTCTATTGTTTTAGCTTCCTTATCGAAGATTAGATGGCTATAGGTCTGTAGGTTCATTTCTGGGTTTTCAATTCTATTCCATTGGTCCTGAGGTCTGTTCTTATGCCAATACCAAGCTGTTTTGATTACTATGGCTTTATAGTAGAGTTTGAAATTTGGTATTGATATTCCTCCAGCAGTGTTCTTTCCGTTGAGGAGCGTTTTTGCTATTCGGGGTCTTTTATTGTTCCATATGAATTTTTGGATTGCCTCCTCTATTTCCTTGAAGAATGAGGGTGGAATTTTGATAGGTATCGCGTTGAATTTGTAGATAGCCTTGGGAAGTATTGCCATTTTCACGATGTTAATCTTGCCAATCCAGGAGCATGGGAGGTTTTGCCATTTTTTAAGTTCTGTGTTGATTTCCTTTTTCAAGATTTTAAAGTTTTCATCATAGAGGTCCTTCACTTCTTTGGTTAAGTTAATTCCTAGGTATTTTATTTTTTGTGGGGCTATTACAAATGGAGTTGCTTTCCTAATTTCAGCGACACTTTTCTCATTGTTGGCATATAGAAAAGCCATTGATTTTTGGGGGTAAATTTTATAACCTGCTACTTTGCCAAAGTTTTGAATCAGCTTGAGTAATTTGGGAGTGGAGTCTATGGGATTCTTTAAATACAAGATCATGTCATCTGCAAAGAGGGAGAGTTTTATTTCTTCTTTCCCTATTTGGATCCTCTTTATGTCTGCATCTTGTCTTATTGCTGTAGCTAGGCATTCTAATACTAGATTGAAGAGAAGTGGAGAGAGTGGGCATCCTTGTCTTGTTCCTGAGTTAAGAGGAAATGGCTTTAGTTTTTCACCATTGAGTATAATGCTGGCTGTAGGTTTGTCATATACAGCCTTTATTGTATTGAGGAATGTTCCATGGATTCCTAATTTTTCCAGAACCTTCATCATAAAGGGGTGTTGGATCTTGTCAAATGCTTTTTCTGCATCTATTGAGATAACCATGTGGTTCTTATTCTTGCTCCTGTTGATGTGATGAATAATATTAATTGATTGGCGTATATTGAACCAGCTTTGCATCCCTGAAATGAATCCTGTTTGATCATGGTGTATGATTTTTTGGATGAATTGTTGAAGTCGATTGGCCAAAATTTTGTTGAGAAGTTTTGCATCAATGTTCATCAAAGAGATGGGTCTATAGTTCTCTTTCTTTGATGAGTCCCTGCCTGGTTTTGGGATGAAGGTTATGATGGCTTCATAGAATGTGTTCGGTAGTGAGCTTTCTCTTTCAATTTCATTGAAGAGTTGGAGGAGTATTGGTGTGAGCTCTGCTTTGAAGGCCTTGTAAAATTCCGCTGTAAAACCATCTGGTCCTGGACTTTTCTTAGCTGGGAGGTTTCTTATTGCTGTTTCTATTTCAATGCTTGATATGGGCCTGTTAAGCTGGTTTAACTCATCTTGGTTTAGTTTTGGCATGTCAATATTTGCTAGGAAACGGTGCATTTCTGTCAAGTTCTCAAACTTATTAGCATAAAGTTTTGAGAAGTATTCCCTTATAATTTTCTGAATCTTGGTTGTTTCCGTGGTGATGTTTCCATTCTCATCTCTGAGTTTATTAATTTGGGTGTGTTCTCTCCTTTTTCTGATAAGGTTTGCTAAGGGTCTGCCAATTTTGTTAAGTTTTTCGAAGAACCAACTCTTTGTTTTGTTGATTCTTTCTATAGTTTTTTTGGATTCTAATTCATTTAATTCTGATTTAATATTTATTATTTCTTTCCGTCTACTGGATTGGGGTTTATCTTGCTGCTCTTTTTCAAGGAGGTTTAGATGTGTCATTAAATTGCTAGTTTCTGATCTCTCCAATTTGTTGATGTAGGAGCTCAGAGCTATAAACTTGCCTCTGAGTACTGCCTTTGCTGTGTCCCAGAGGAGCTGGTAATTTGTGTGTTTATTTTTGTTGAATAGCATGAACATTTGAATTTCCTTTCTAATCTCTTCCATGACCCACTCATGATTCAGCAGTGTGTTGTTCAGCCTCCATGTGATACCGGACTTTCTTTGGTGGCTTTTGGTGTTGAGTTCTAATTTTATTCCCTTGTGGTCAGAGAGAATGCAAGGTATAACTTCAATGTTTCTGAATTTAGACAAGTTTGCTTTGTGGTCTAAAATGTGGTCTATTTTAGAAAACGTTCCATGTGCTGCTGAGAAGAACGTGTATTCTGATGCTGCTAGGTGAAATGTTCGGTAAATGTCTGTTAAGTCTAGTTGATCTATGCAGCTGTTTAGATCTGCGGTTTCTCTGTTGAGTTTTTGCCGAGTTGATCT
>NW_027203902.1:25000-40000 GCF_024711535.1 Dipodomys merriami | reverse complement strand
AACGAACGCGGGATCTCACCACCCCCAACTCCTGGGCGGTCCCGCGCAACGCCTGGGACACCGAGCCGGCCGACCAGCGGACCGGAAACCCCCACCGCGGCAGCGGCGGGCCCCCCCAAAAGAGGCCCGAGAGGGAAAAGGCAGCTCGCACACGCCTCAAAGACCCCGCGAGCGCCCGCGGAGCCACCCGCGCCAGCAGGGCCCCACCGCACCCATCCACACCGCCGGGCACGGCACCCATCATCGACCGCCTCTTTTTTCGGCCGCGTGAGCAAGGGCCCACACACACCGGGATCCTCGGCTCCGGAGGGCCAGAACCCCCCCGAGCGGCACACCACCACGGGCACGGCGGCCCCGGAACACCGCGGGGCCCGGCGCCCGGCACGGCGCCGTCGTCGCCAACGGGCGGCGGCCCACACAGACGCTCGGGAACAGCGTCGCCAGGGGCCGGAGGGGGAGGGGGACGGGACCCCCCAAAAACCCCACGGCACCCCAAGCACGAGGCCGGGAAGCCACACACCACACGCCCTCGCATCGCGACCCAGCACAGGCTCCAGGCTCCGCCACTCGACACACCGCGCGCGAGGCAGGGGCGGGGACGGATCGGGAACGTCCTCCACTCACCACACCAGACGACGGCCCGGGAGAGGCCCCGCGGGACCCTCCCCCAGCTCGGAGGGGGGAGGCGCGGGCACGCAGTTACCAACGCGGGCAGCCACTAACGCTCAAAAGCGGGACAGGGAGCGGCAGGGCCGCGGGAGCCCATCGGGGGCGGGCCCCCGCCAACCCGGCAGCGAACGCCGCCTCCCGAACGAGGATCGCTAGAGAACCTCTCCTCACTCTGAGGGTGGCCCGCACCCAACCCCGACGGGAACCCCGCCGGGACCAGCACACATCAAAGGCGTCCATCTTTCCCACCACGGGTGGCAGGGAGGGGTGGGGCGGGGGGGGTCTGCGGCAGCAGCAACACCAACCCTGGTCGGTCGGCCTTGCCGTGCGGGGCCAGAGCAAGGTCGCGCACACGGGCGGGAAAGCCCGCACAGGCCCGGCTCGCCTCCCACTGCAACATCTCAGGTCCCCCGGTGCAACAAGAGCCAGGTGACACGGCAGGGAAGACAAGCCAGGACCAGGGCCGGCAGCTCATGCGGGGAAGCCACCCGCCCGGTGCAAGAAGGGAAGAGCGCTCCTCCTCTGGGGAACCGCCTCGACCCCCCCCCAGCAGAGACGTCAATCTCTGCGATAACTTTTTTTTCTCACTCGCACAAGCCCCACAAACCCAAGGACGGCCGGGACACACCACGGGCAGCAGGCTGGCACAAGGCAACGGACAACGCCGGGATCGGGAACGACACCACCACTCAGCCTCAGGCACCTGAGAGAACCGACCGGGAGCGTTCCGGGAGCACCGCAAGAGGGCAGAGCGCGAGGCGCGGCTTTTCACACCACACAGCACGGGCAAGCACGGAGCACCGACCCTCCCTCTCCACGGAGAGAGCCGACCCCCGTGCCGATAACGAGTCACGGGAAGAGAGGAGCAAGATCAGGGGCGCCCCCCCTCCTCCAGCGTGTACAAGTCCCCGACCTCACGGCGAGGGCAGGGAGAGCGCAGCCGGACCCGGTTGCCGCACCCCTGCCTCCCCGCACACCACCGGCGCCGGCACGGTGGGACGGTGAGGGCAGGGGCCCACGGGCAGAACGAGAAGAGCGGTCCCATTCGCCATGAATGTCCGTCCCTCGCCTGGCGCAGCTTAGGCCCGGGCCCGAAGGAGATCGCAACGTCACCACATCAATCACACCGAGGGGGCGGAGAAGACAGCCACACGGCACTCGGGAGGCGGTGGGGCCCAGGAAGCTCGGCTCCCGAGAGGGCCAACAGCCTGGGATAAAAGCGCAGCCAGGACAGACAACCTTTCGTGAGTAACGAGCGAGGTAAAAGGAAAAAAAAAAAAAAAAAAAAGAAAAAAAAAAAAACTTAAAAAAATAAAAAAATAAAAAAATACCACGGGCTTCAGCGTCCCTGGCGCTCGGGATTACCAGGACACCTCCGCCGGGCACAGAGCCGAAAGAAGCTAGAGAGGAAAAAAAGAAAAAGAAAAAGAACCACGGACAGCGCTCGGGAGTAGCGCAGGTCAGCGGCCGACCAGGCCCGCCATCGGGAAGCGGCAGGTCGGGGGAGTTGGAGCTAGGGGCGATAGGAAAAAAAAAAAAAAAAAAAAAAAAAAAAAGCCACGGAGGTCGGACGAGCACGACGGCAGGACGGGGATGCCGCACACGCACAGGCAAGGCAAGGCAGGACTCGCCCCCCGCCTTTTCCTCCTCAAGCCGGCCACGGCGAGGGAAGCACACCGCGCGGGCCTACCTATGCACCCCAGGCAACCAACCACTCTCCTCCTCGGCGTGCCGAGGCAAGGGCCAGAATCCGGCACCGGGAGCGGGGGAGAGATCAAGGACGACGGGACTCACTCAGCCACCAACCAACCACCACCACCACCACCACACCACCACCACCACCACCACCACACCCACGAGCCACCACAGGGGCAAGGCCTGCTCAGGGCAGCGGGAGCCCGGGGTGCGGGGGGAAGGGCAGGGGGACCCGGACCGGGAAGAGACGGGAAAGGCCCGGCACACAGCATCCGAGAGAGCCCCAAAAGACCCGCTGACAGCCACCGGGACACAGCATGCCAGCACCCTCCTGCAGGTACAAAATCCTCACGTCACCACGCCAAAACCAGCTGGTCACGCAGGGGCGACAACTCGCTGGCGACAGGGACCTCTCGGAAACCACATCGGGGACACCTGTCCCCAACACGTCCCCAACAGAGCCAGACACGGAACTCTCAGGGACAGCTGGTCGACCACATAAGGCGAAGACAGACGAAGAGAGAGGGCGGGAGCGGGGTCAGGGGACGCACCCGCCCCACTACCCCGGGTGCGCACGGGCTCACGGCACGAGCGGCACGGGGAGCCTTCCCCCGGCAGACGCGAGGCACCCACTCCGAGAGGCACCCAGCCACCACACCCACACCGCGCGGGGTCGGTGGTGAGCGCCCTGCCGCCAGCACGCACACACGCGGGACTCCCGGGCTCGGGTCCCCGACTCCCGAGGTGCTCCCTCCGCCTCGACTTTTCCCCTACGCAGGGCCCACCGGGCAAGTCCCCGCCATCGCGCACACCGCAGACGGTAGGTAGGTAGGTCCCGGCCCCGAGGCTCGCCTCGGCCGTGCCCACGGCTCCTCCCGCCGCAGAGGTCTGGCCTCTGGCCTCCGGGGCCCGTGGAGGAGGCCGTGGAGGGAGGCCACACGGGGCCGGCGACCCAGGCCCTCGCGCCCGGCACGCGCCAAGCGCTCACTCGGAGGTGACTCCGACGACCATCCTATGTCGGGGAGGGGGGGGGTGTAGGTCCCGGCCCCGAGGCTCGCCTCGGCCGTGCCCACGGCTCCTCCCGCCGCAGAGGTCTGTCCTCCGGCCTCCGGGGCCGTGGAGGGAGACCACACGGGGCCGGCGACCCAGGCCCTCGCGCCCGGCACGCGCCAAGCGCTCACTCGGAGGTGACTCCGGGGAGGGGGGGTGGTCCGAGTCCGGGCCGGGACCGGCCCCACCACCTAGCGGCTCACCCGGGGACCCTTTCCCCCGACTCCCGAGACGTCCCTCGTACTCTCCTTCTTTCGCCCTCAAAGACCAGAGTCCAGGGAGGGGAGGAGGACAAGGCGTCGGGCCCAGACAGAACTACTGGTCGACCCGACCAAGCCGCCACCCCCGGCACAGACCGGGCACGGAAGAGAGAGCGGCGACTCACGGCCCCACCCCGCGCTCGCCTGCGGGCGCAAAGTCCGACAGAACAGCCGCCCCGGCGCCACAGCGACACCACGGCGACAGTCGCGCCCGGCACCCGGTAGAGGCCGGGCCTCCGCCCGGCTCGCTGCCGCCAGACCTCCTCCTTCACTCGCTCGCTCGGCTGAGAACGAGGGGACTGTCATATCAAGGCGGACGCCAGGGGGAGCACGACAACCGCCTTCCAACGACCGACTCCACCGAGCCGCCGTACCCCGGATCGGCGCGCGCCGGCCGGCTCTGAGCTCCGGAGACACAGAACACGGAAACGAATCGCCTCACTCCCCACCGCCACGCACCGAGAGGCACAACCTAGGTCAGGACCTGCAGCCGGGTCCTCTCTGCGACCTCACGAACGACACCAGAGCCACCAGAGACCTAGACCGAGATCGAGCCGCCGCCGCCGCCGCCGCCAGCGACCAAAGTGAAACCAGGAACCAGGACGGGAGTCGCCCGAACGGAGCGGCCCGAACCCGAGAACCGGGAAGTCGGGATCGGTCCCAAGCAGGAAGGGGCGGCAAAGACGGCAGGCCTGCACCACGAGAGAAAACGAACCGGCCACCCGCACGACCTCCGCCGCCCGTGGCAAGACCCCCACCCCCACCCAACATGGCCAGAAAAGGGCAAGTGAGCGCTCGTCCCACCGTCTGCCCGCCCGTCTTTTTTTTTTTTTTTTTTGGGGGGGGGGTGTTTGTACGTTTTGTTTTCTTTTTCCCCCAGATGGAAACCAGAAAGAAACAACAACAACAACAACAACAACAACAACAACAACAACAAAAAACTCCCAAAGATGGGTCGGCTCCAGCAAGAGACGAGCCCTCGGGAGGCACCCCGCTCACTTGTGAAAGTCCGCCGCCCGCCCGCCCCACAACACGCTCCCTCCCCCCGCCCCCATTCATTCATGCTAAAAGCTCTGGAGAAAATAGGAATAGAAGGAACATTTCTAAAAACAATAAAAGCCATTTATGACAGACCAATAGCCAATATTATACTTAATGGGGAAAAGCTACAACCAATTCTCCTAAAATCAGGAACAAGGCAAGGATGCCCACTGTCTCCACTCCTCTTCAATATAGTCCTAGAACCCTTAGCCAGGGCAATAAGGCAAGAAAAAGACATTAAAGGGATCCGCATAGGGAAAGAAAAAGTTAAACTATCCCTTTTTGCAGACGACATGATACTATACCTCCACGATCCCTAAAAGTCCATCCCGAATCTCTTAGAAATCATAACTCTCTTCGTCAAAATAGCAGGATACAAAATAAACCCACAAAAATCAGTTGCCTTCCTATACACTGATAATGTACAGGAAGAGAGGGAAATAAAGGGAGCAACCCCATTCACAATAACCTCCCGAAAAATAAAATATTTAGGAATTAACCTAACCAAAGATGTAAAAGAACTATTTAATGAGAACTATAAAAAGTTAAAGAAAGAAATTGCAGAAGACACTAGGAAATGGAAAGACCTCCCATGCTCCTGGATAGGCCGACTTAATATAGTAAAGATGGTAATACTTCCAAAACTAATATACAAATTCAACGCAATTCCTATTAAAATCCCAATGACGTACATCACTGAAATACAGAAAACAGTCCAAAAATTCATATGGAACAACAAAAGACCTAGAATAGCCAAAACAATTCTAGGGGATAAAGACAATATGGGAGGGCTATCCATGCCGAACTTCAAACTCTACTACAGAGCTATAATAACAAAGACAGCATGGTACTGGCACAAAAACAGACCCGAAGACCAATGGAACAGAATAGAAGATCCAGAAATAAATCCACAGGCCTACAGCCAGCTGATATTCGACAAAGGAGCCAAAGACATACAATGGAAGAAACACAGCCTCTTCAACCGCTGGTACTGGGAAAACTGGGCAGCCACATGCAGAAAACTAAAAGTGGACCCCAGCCTATCACCATGCACCAACATCAACTCAAAATGGATTAAAGACCTTAACATTAAACCTGAATCTCTGAAACTACTGCAGGACAGAGTAGGAGAGACACTTGAACTAATAGGCACAGGAAGGAACTTCCTGAACAGAGTCCCAGGGTCACAACAAATTGGAGAGAGACTCGACAAATGGGACTACCTTAAAATAAAAAAAAAAAAAACAAAAACAAAAACAAAAAAACAGCTAGCCTTTTCTAATAGGCTCTGCCACTCTCTCTGGAGCAGGATTCGGGGCATGAGGCGATGAATCTGAACCCGACACACAGGTGTTGGAGGGTAGAGGCATCTTCACTCACATGCCTGTGGTGGAGGACCTGGACCCGAGTGTGGCGGTGCACAGTGGGTGTGGGTGTGTGTGTCTGTGACTCTGTGTGTGTGTGTCTGTGACTCTGTGTGTGTGTGTGTGTGTGTGTGTGTGTGTGTGCGCGCGCGGGGCTGGGGGGAGGGCAGGTAGGGAACCCTAGGAGGAAAGACAGGGAGAGACAGACGAGGGGCCCCGGCCCAAACAGAGTGGGGGGGTCAGAGGGGCGATCCTATCTCCCGGGGGGGGGGGGGGATGAAGCATGGTTAGAACCCACAGGCCCGGCGGGCGTACTTCTCTTTGGAGTTCGCACTGGGAACATATGCGGGCAGAAGCGCCCCAGCACACACATCGCATCGCAGACGGGTAGAGAGGCAGAGCCAGGGGGTCAGGCATGGTAAACACTCTATTCCGTCAACACACACACACACACACACACACACACACACACACACACACACACACACACACACACACACACACACACACACACACACACCTTAGGGTGTGTGTACAATATCCACAAGGTAAAAGTTTATTCATCCATTCCCCAAAGAAGAAGAAGAAGATTATGTCAGTTACAGGGAAGTAGATGGATGGACTGATGGACTAGGAGCGGGGGGGGGGGGGGGGGCAGGGGGGGTGCCGGCGGCGGCGGAGAAGAACCTAGAACAGGTGATGCCAGGGGAAGACAGACCGGCGGAGAGACAGACAGACCGACCAACCAACGGCACCTGTTTTCTCTCCTACGTGGACGCTAGACCTAAACTATAACTGGACATGGTAAGCTACACAGCACTCCGGGCAAACAGAGTGTGTGTGTGTCCCCGTGTGTGTGACACACATACTGTCCTTTTGTCAGAAGGTGTAACTTCTCTGAGCATTTAAGATATTGCAGAGAAGACACAAGACGTAATATCCGTAAGTGGCACGACTGTGAACGTATTATAACAACCGGACGTGTGAGGATCAAAGCTGGAATTAGGAGGACAGAAATGTACCTGTCCTCACGCTTTGGGTCATGATCACAAGTACATTTGGTTTAGGATCTTTCAAAACACATCGATGTATCCTTCTGGACACGATGGTCTAGGACCACACTAGTCAATAGCCACTTCAAAGCCAGATCCGCGGTTGGATACGTTTCAATTGGCTTATATTGCATCCTCCAATATTTTTCTCTTCTTTTTATTCTACCTTCTCACTAAAGATCCAGTGGTATAAAGCTACTTTTATTCTCTTAATATTCCATAACTGAAGTGATCTGCTTTGTTTTGCAGCTTTCTCAGCTTAATTCACTGAGGCCTATTTAGTCACACATGTGATGAGAGGTCCAGAAACATCTTTGGGGCCACGGATGGCTTTTGTAAAGTCCATTTGGGGAAATAGCAAATATAATCTACCATGTCCTAAAATGTAACAGATTATCTCTATGGGGCCGATAGAAATATCCAGATGTGCCCTGTCAACAGCCAGTTATTTTAATTTACTTAAGGGAAATCAAGTGAATAAAAGTCTATATAGTTCAAGAAATTGTATTCTGATACCTATATAAAAAGTTTACCTGAGTGGGTGAGGACATTTGCATGAAATTTCACCTAGGGCAGCACTTGATATTTATAACTCTCCCTAAACTATTGCATTGCCTGTTTTCCATTTTCTTGGCACTCCTTTAGAAATGTTCCCGTCTCAATCTTTCACCCACTGCAGCCGTGGGACCCTTTTTCATAATACGGACGTAAAGACATTTGTGGTACCGTATATAAATTACAACCGTAGGGGCTGGGAAGGTGGCTCAGTGGTAGAGTGCTTGCCTTGCATGCCTGAGGCCCTGGGTTCGATTCCTCAGCACCACATTAAGCAAAAAGAAAAAAGCCGGAAGTGGCGCTGTGGCTCAAGTGGTAGAGCGCTAGCCTTGAGCTGAAGAGCTGAGGGACAGCGCCCAGGCCCAGAGTTCAGGCCCCACGACCGGATCCAAAAAAAAAAAAAAAAAAAAAAATTACAACCGTAAATAAACTGGTACAGTTTGCTCGTAAGACATAATATCCAAACGAATTCCGTGTCCAGAAAATAACGAAAAAAAACACCCCCTGCGGGCCCCCCTCTCCCTCCGCTCGGCCCTCCCTTCAAGAACATTTCCTTGTTTGCTGTTGTTTCGTTTTGTTTCGTTGTAAATAAATAAAGCCGCAGAAGAGAGCCGGCGATACCTCATCGCTACTCTCGCGAGAGTCTCTCGGACTCTCGCGAGAGTCGCCAGCCCCCGCCATCAGCACCGAATCATTCCCTGTCACTCCACACGGTGTCCAGTAGGTGGCACCCCAAAACAAGGAAAAAGAACGTCAGGCCCAAGATCGATCAAGACACTTAGGAAGGTCTTGTGAGGAAGGAACACCTCCCCCTACACACACACACACACACACACACACACACACACACACACACACACACACACACACACACACACACACACACACACACACACACACACACACACACACACACACACACACACACACACACACACCCCAGCACATCCCCGCCCACACAGGTCATGAATGGCAAACCCCTATGGCACAGAGAGACAGACAGACAAAACACATGGGGTGTGGAGAGAGACCGGAAATCAAAAACAAAAACAAAAAACATTTTCCTGGCTTGACCTATGAATGGGCCTGGGCTGGCATTCTGTCCTCTGGGCCCTACAGTCAATCCATGGCAGTCGCTCCTCTCTCCTCATCACTGTAATCCTATCTGATATTTGCCAGAGCCGAACGTGCAGTGGGGACACTTTGGTTCATCGATCTAAACTAGGGCCCGGGGCGGAGGGGGTGGTGGTGGTGGAGGGGAAGCCTAGGAAGTCTGTTGCTATAGTTGGTGGCGGCGGCGGTGGTGGTGGCGGCAGTGCAAAGTGTGTGTGGGGGGAGGGGGGGAGGTAGATCACATGCTGCCATACGTGCCTGTGCCTGTGTGGTAGGAAACAGCAGCAAAGATCAAGGGGTGCAGGGTGTGTGTGTGCACGCCCCAGTCAGTCCTGGGGCTTGAACTCAGAGCCTGAGTGCTGTCCCTTGGCTCTTGTGCTCAAGACTGGCACTCTGGGGCTGGGAAGGTGGCTCAGTGGTAGAGCGCTTGCCTTGCATGCGTGAGGCCCTGGATTCGATTCCTCAGCACCACATAAGCAGAAAAAAAGCCGGAAGTGGCATTGTGGCTCAAGTGGTAGAATGCTAGCCTTAACCTGAAGAGATGAGGGACAGCGCCCAGGCCCAGAGTTCAGGCCCCACGACCGGACCCCCCCGCCCCCGCGCCAAAAAAAAAAAAAAAGAGACTGGCAGTCTGCCATTTGAGCCAAAACTCCACTTCTGGCCTTTGGGTTGCTTAATTGAAGACATGAGGCTCACCAAAGTGCAATGCCTATATACCTCTGATCATATAACAAGAAGTCTTCCCCTTTCTTTGTGTTTGTTATCATCGATGTTATTTTGTTTTCTCTTCTCCCCCCCCCCCATTGTTTCTTCCTTCATCTATTTCCGGGAGGGGCAAGAAATGGAGGGACCCAGGATGAAGAAGTGCAACAGTGGCACTCACTAGACACTATGTTGACACACAACCTGTGGGTGGGGAACAAACAGAACTTGAGGGAGGGAAAACCTGTGAGAGAGCCAGGGAAGGGGTGACATTGTCCAAAAAAAAAAAAGTACTCTTTTTTAGGGGGTGGGGGGAGATGGGAGGGCAGGAATGGAAACAAAGGAGGAGGCAACAATGCTTGATAAGAAATGTACTCATTTCCTTGCTCGTGTCATTGTAACCACTCTGTAAGTATTTTCACAATTAACACAACTCATTAGCCGGGCGCCGGTGGCTCGCGCCTGTAATCCTAGCTACTCAGAAGGCTGAGAGCTGAGGATCACGGTTCAAAGCCAGCCCGGGCAGGATAGCGCCCAAGCCCAGAGTTCAAGCCCAACGACAAAAAAAAAAAAAAAAAAAAAAACTTATTAATTAAAAAAAAAATGTACTCTTCCTACCTCACTTATGTAATGTAATCTTTCCTATCCTTTTTTTTTTTTTTTTTTTTTTTTTTTTTTGTCAGTGGTGGGTCTTAAACTCTGGGCCTGGGCACTGTCCCTAAACTCTTCAGCTCAAAGCGAGTGCTCTACCGCTTGAGCCACAACGCCACTTCCGATTTTCTAGTGCCTCATTGGAGATAAGAGTCTGGTGACTTTCCTGCCCTGCCTGGCTTTGAACCGTGATCCTCAGCTCTCAGCCTCCTGAGCAGCTAGGATTACAGACGCGAGCCACCGGTGTGGGCTGGCATACTGTAACCGTTCTGTATGTCACCATTTCCCTAACAATTTGTAAAAAATCAAAGGAGAGAGGGAGGGGGAGATAACAACCCCTCACGCCTGAGAAGTGAAACCCAACGGGCTTCTAACCGATCTGAGATTCTTTGAAGGTTTTTGCGATGTTAATCACAATCACAAACACAGACGGACAGTTTCTCCAGTCACTCCTTAAGAGGAACGGGGAACAGGGACAGGGAGAAGAGAGGCAGATCCTGGCCTGACCTAGGCGGGAAGATGGAGGGGAGACAAGACTCCTGAACTCCTTTTTCCCCTCACTCTCCTCCGTCCAGAGGGTGGGAGCTTAGGGGTCGGCCACGGGGACATCCCACGGTCACAGTCATGCCTCCCGGAGGGGCAGAGGGCAGAGCACAGGCAAGCATGCCAGCTTCCCCGCCCGCCCCTCCCATTCTGTCCCTGGCGGGCTTGGGCGGGAGGCATACTAGTGGCAGCGGGCGGGTGGAAGTAGTCTGACAACTCCAGCTTGCAGGAAGTCAGTGGCTGCTGGTGGTAGGCAGGGAGGGTCCCAGCAGAAAAAGACCAGAGAGAGCGCGCGCGCGCAGACTTTTCCTGCCCAAGGGCAAAAGAGGCCACTTTTGTAAAGACGGGGAGGGGGAGGGGAGGCTGATTCACTCACCCCCACCCCACCCCGCGCGCTAATGAAGTTACAGGAGCTGAGGGCTGGCCGCCCCACCCCCCACCCCGCCGGGGTGTTTCGCAGAGGACGCAGGGCGGGTCGGGGGTGGGGGTGGGGTGGGCTGGTTTAAGCCTGGAGCCCCAGTCAACTCAGGAACTCCAGGCAACGTTCCTTTGTCTTGTAAATGTCGTCATGGCAACGACTTAAGCGCCCTGGCGGAGGGGGGAGGGTGGGGGGGGAGGAGAAAGAAGAAGAAACAAACACGCCCACCCCAGCAGGCCTGCCTGAGTTGAGGCCTTGAATTTCAACCTCAGTAGGGCCACTAAACTAATAAAAATCGTTGTAAGAAACTGTTGACGGAGGACCCTCGGGATAGGATGATTAGGCTGTGTACCCGTGAGGCGAGGTGGCCGTGTGTTCCAGCTTCGTGCCAAGAGGTTGCCTTATCTCGGCCTATCTTCCTTCCCAGAATTGAACACAGAGGCAAGCAGGATAATTTCCAGGGGGAAATGAGGCCTGGGAAAGCACCACCAGGAATTCAGAGACAAGACAGCCGGACAGCTTCCTAATGAATGGCTCCACACATCCTATTTTCTTCACTTTTCAGTCCCTCATAAACGAACAGTTATTAGGAAAGAAAACTAATAGGTGGGGGTGGGTGGTGGAAGGGAAAAGAGCAGCTCCCTTCCTCTGAGCTTTTGCCCAAACAATGAGTATACTGCGGGAACGGAGCCAAGAGTTTCCTCAAAGAAAGGAGGAAACTTACACCGGGGGAGGGAAGTAAATTTTAAAAAGAAACAGAGCATGGGTCAAAGCACCCCCCCTCCCCCGCATGCATGCATGGGAAACCAACAGAATCATCTCTTAAACCCTACTACAGGCTCAAGGTAGAGAGTTTACTTTGTTTCTTTTTCCTCTGTGTGTTTTCAAGGTTTCACTTTCATTTCTGGGCACATAACCATTGGGCCTTGCCTCGGTGGGTGTTTCTCCCCCTAAAAGTATCTATCCTGTCTTTTGGGTCTTACTGTGTGTGAGTGTGTGAGTGTGTGAGTGAGCGAGTGAGTGAGTGAGTGAGTGAGTGAGTGAGTGAGTGAGGCAGCCAGGCAGCCAGGCAGCCAGGCAGCCAGGCAGCCAGGCAGCCAGCCAAGCAGCCAGCCAAGCAGCCAGCCAGGCAGTCAGTCCAGAGATCTAATGTCTCCCCTATTTTAAACGTACCTTTTGCATATGTGAGAGAAAACACACGAAACTGGTTTTCTATAGGAACATATATGTGAATACATTCACCATGGAGTGAAAAGATAGAGTCGCTTCCAAATGATATGTACAGCAGAACACCAACACATCGAGATGACTTCTGCAAGAAGCCAAGGCCCACTTTTGAAATCCCATAATGAGGAAGCCTCAGTCAGTGGCCTGGTTTGAGTCCAGGCCTCCACTTAAAAACGACCTTTACTTTGTGTTTTTATTTTTCCCTGTTTTCTTTTCCTTTCTATGACCTCTCCCCCCAACGCCCCAACCCCTTCCCTCCATAGGTCTCTCTTTCTCCTTTTCTTTCTCTGTAGTTTGAGCCCGAGAGTTACTTAATTCTCGAACTTCTGGGTTTTCCTTAGATCTGGTAACCTGTTGGACATAAAAATTTGGGAAAGCCTCAAAACAGTCACCCCCACCCCACGAAAAATAATCATGCTTGTCGCCAAAAGCTGTTAAATGAGAAAACAGTGGTCAAGTGAAGCAAATGAAGGCTGTAATAGCAACCATGTTTCTAGACTACTGTACCAAGTTTTTTTTTAAATATATATTTTTTAAATATATTTTTATTGTGAAAATACTGTACAGAGGGGTTACAATTACATGGGTAAGATAATGAGCACATTTCTTATAAGCATTGTAGCCTCCTGCTTTTTTTCCCCTTCCCATCCCTTCGTATCCTCCCCCCCCCCGCCGTCCCCCCACCAAAGTTGTAAAGTTCGTTTTTCGACATAACGACTTGTATATCTCATTGTTTCAATGGGTCCTCCTGTAACCCTGTTTTAACAATTTGTTTTTTCCCTTCCCCTCCACATATATCAACACCAGGATTTTTTTTTTTATTAAGCAAAACAACTCAGTTATTCAGCTGTGAGTATGTCCATACAAACAAGATGCAGGAGCCTTCCATGCTGGACTGGCCAAAAAAGGGGGGAGAGCTAGGAAGGTGGCTTAGTGGTAGAGTGCTCGCTCCCCTTGCAAGCATGAGGCCCTGGGTTCGATTCCTCAGCACTATATAAACAGAAAAGGGGAGCAGTGGCACCCTGTGGCTCAAGTGGCAGAACAGTAGTGAGCCTTCAGATGAAGAGCAGAGAGACAGCACCCAGACCCAGAGTCCAAGCCTCACACCCGACGACAAAAAAACTGAAAATAATAAATATATATATGTTTGTATCACACTACATATAAGCATAGATAGATATATATGTATGTATGTGTATAAATATATGTGTATATGTATGTATATGCATGTGTGTGTCTGTGTGTGTGTGTCTGGAGAGAGAGAGAGAGAGAGAGAGAGAGAGAGAGAGAGAGAGAGAGAGAGAGAGAGAGAGAGAGAGAGAGAGAGAGAAAGCCAGAAGTGGTGATGTGGTTCAAATGATACAGTGCTAGACGTGAGCAAAAGAAGTTGAGTGTGATTCCTAGAAATGTTGTTTGATGATACTTTTTGTCCTATTCATGACAGATAAAACTTTCACTAACTTATGTTATGTGTTAGTATAATTACTTCATTTGATGAAATAGCTAATATATATTTTTTACCTTTCTGAGAATATAATTTTAATGAAATAAACTGTAAAATTATTCATATGTGAAAAAAAAGAAGAAGTTGAGTGACAGTGCTGAGGCCCTGACTTCAAGTCTCAGTATTGCCCACCCACCCAAAAAAATAAAGAAAAAGGAGAGAGAGGGGGGTGGGGAGAAGAAAGAGAGAAAGTAAAAAAAGGAAGGAAGGAAGGAAGGAAGGAAGGAAGGAAGGAAGGAAGGAAGGAAGGAAGGAAGGAAGGAAGGAAGGAATGGTCAATGACCTGTTTTTCTTACCTGTAGAGAAATGCCCCAAACATCTAGAAATTCAGGTTGGGGCAAAGATAAAACAGCTATCTGTACATAACTCAGCTGCCACATCTCCCCCCCCCCCCCCCGCCTGTCTAACCCTGAAAACACCCATGAAGTCAAGGAGCTGTGTAGGTCTCTCTCCCTTCAAGAGCACCCACACTGTATTAGAGTATGTCCTTGTCTGTCTGTCTGTCTGTGTGTCTGTCTGTCTGTCTGTCTGTCTGTCTGTCTGTGCCTTTTTTGGGGGTCTGGTTGTCTCTGCTTGCCTGCTTGCTTACTTACTCCATAAAAACTCCACCAGAGTGACTCCTCCAGAAATTCTTATTCAATGATCGAAATCAAGGGTCCTAAGGGAAGAGTCCCTACATGGAAGGGTAAAAAGTCACTAACCCTCACCTGTGTTTGGTGACAAGAAGAACTCCATACCAAGAGTCTACCTTAATACATGAGGGCAGGGCAGGGAAGGAATAATTTATTCAGGTGATCTAGTCAGTCACAGTAATGGGTCTCTGGTTCCCCGTCCATGTCTCCCTCTGTGTGTGTGTGTGTGTGTGTGTGTGTGTGTGTGTGTGTGTGTGTGTGTGTGTGTGTGTCTCAGATCTAGTTGGACTTGTGGATCTCTCACTCGCTCTCCCTTCCATCTCTTACTCTGTGTGTCTTTCCACCGGTCTCTGGGTCTCTGTCTCTCTGTCTGTCTCTCCTGTGTCTCTGTCCTCTCCCCTCCCCCACCCCTTGCTTTTCTGTGTGGACTCAAGGAAGAACTGTGTTTCAGGCCCAGTGGTCTCTGCTTACTCAGCTTGCCAGCCTGGAACCCGCCAGAGGCAACTTCTTCCTTGGTGTCCCCG
>NW_027203902.1:17500-20000 GCF_024711535.1 Dipodomys merriami | reverse complement strand
TCCCCTGTGTGTCTTTCCGTCGGTCGCTGGGTCTCTGTCTCTCTCTGTCTCTGTCTCTTTCTCTCTGCCTCTCTGTCTCCTCTCTGTCTCTGTGTCCCCCCTCCCCCTCTCTGTGTCTTGCTTTTCGTTGTGGACTCCAGGAAGAACCGTATTTCAGTCCCAGCGTGGCTCTGCTTACTCTGCTTGCCAGCCTGGAACCCACCCGCCAGCGGCAACTTCTTCCTTGGTGTCCCCAAAGGAAGGAGGGAGCAGGAACCAGCGTCCCAAAAGAGACTCTCATTTTGCACGTGGACACTCGGTCTGTGAACAAGATGGATGCCGCCGCCGCCACCGCCATTTAGGCCCGAGTTTTTAGGGAAGCTGACTACCACCCAGACACATTCCCAGCCCACCTCCTCGAGAATGTCTCAAGGATGGATGGCTAATTTTATTCAATCATCATCTGGTTTCCGGAAGGAGAAAATGCCTCTGCTCACCCCCACCCCGCAGTTCCCCTCCCCGGGTATCCTGCACACAAGATGGCAGTCCTTCTTGTGATATCTGAGCTGCCACACCACACCACACCACACCACACCACACCACACCACACCACACCACACCACACCACACCACACCACACCACACCACACCGTGGCAGAAAGTTCCTCCTATGCATCGTCTGGCCTCGGGAATTTACTATCTCCCCGAGCCGAGCCGAGCCGAGCCGAGCCGAGCCGAGCCGAGGCCCCTTTTCCTTGGGAAAGAAGGATATCCATGAGGACAAAAATAAGAGCGAAAACAGAGCCAACTTATCCATAAGACAGGTAGGGCACAAAACCTCTCGGCTGGTCAGTAAAGAAAAACCCCAGGCAAAGGCTCACCGGCCCGGTGGTACCGGTGGCAGCCGGTGGCAGCCGGTGGCTCACTGCCCATCATCCGCCTGAGGTGCTGAGCGAGGAGGCTGAGACCTGAGGATAGTGGGTCAAAGCCAGCCCGGGCAGGAAAGTCCATTTGAGACTCTTCATCTCGATGGGTCACCCAAAACGCCAGGAGCGGAGGTGGACTTGGGGGAAAAATGCCCCAGTGAAGATTTCCTCGGGGCTGAATTACTACCGTGTCATGCAAGAGCACGAGCTCCCAGAGGACAGTACTGTACCTCTGGTTCCGGGCGGGCAGAACCCGGTGCGCGGACTCATTATGGTGACAGGGGAACAAAAAAAAAAAAAAAAAAATCCCAGAGGTGAGGTGGGCTGGGCTGGGCTGGGCATGTGTCTTAGCGTACTTGAAGCCCTGGGTTCAATTCCTCAGTACCACCTAGACAGAACAAGCCCAGAAGAGCCTCGAGTGGTAGGGCAGTGACCCTGAGCATAAAGAAACTCTGGGACAGTGCTCAGGCCCGGAGCCCAAGCCCCGGGCGGGACTGGCCAAAAGGAAAAGCAAATGATGATAATAACCAACTATAACAACCTATAGGTATGTGTATGTCAGAACTCTCACTACCCACTGCCGGGTAGGTGAGGACTGACTGACCGACTGAGTGACTGACCCGACCCGTGTTTTGCCCCTCCCGCCGCCCCATCCACCTTGTCGACGACGAACGCGCGCCATCTAGTGGTGGTTTTGTGAATTGCAGTTTTGTCTCCTGAAATGCATGAAAACCAAAAAACCACGCATTGACTGACTGAGAAAACCGGCCTTATGTCCTTCTCTTCCAGGCCCAGGCTGGCTGGCCCCGAGAGAGACTGCCTTCTTTTCAGAGAAGGGGTGGGGTGGGGATGATGATGTGCCTCGTTGGAATATGGGGCCCATGCATAGGCAGGCAGGCAGGCAGGCAGGCAGGCAGGCAGGCAGGCAGGCAGGCAGGCAGGCAGGCAGGCTCGGAGTGGGACCGTTGTGTGTTGGAGCGCCAGCAGCTCAAGCCCCAGGATTGACTGGAAAGTCGAGAGGAAAAGGAGGGAGGGAGTGCGGGCGGGCGAGCGGGAGGGAGGGAGGGAGAGGGAGAGGGAGAGGGAGAGAGAGAGAGAGAGAGAGAGAGAGAGAGAGAGAGAGAGAGAGAGAGAGAGAGAGAGAGAGAGAGAGAGACTGAGAGACTGAGAGACTGAGACTGAGAGAGACTGAGAGACAGAGAGACAGAGACACAGACAGACAGACACACAGAGACACAGAGAAAGAAGAGACAGAGACGTGGTGAATTGGCCCGGCTGGCCTACGTGCTCTGTCGCATCCCATCTTTGAGTTTCCTCCCTCCACCCCTCCCCCTTGGATGTGTGCGCGCGCGCACACAGAAACACGGAGATGCCCTCTGCCCCCTCTTCTCTCCAATCCCCCCCCCCCCCCCCGCCCCGGTCAGGCACCAGAAATGAGATCCCTCCCCTTCACCTATCGCGTCGTCAAATACAAACAAAAGGCAGTGTGAGATTCAAGCAAGTTTGTTTTATTTTGTTCCGAGGGTAGGGCTGTGAATTTTGGCGCGGGGGGGGGGCGGGGGCGGGGGCGGGGGCGGGGGCGGGGGCGGGGGCGG
>NW_027203902.1:0-5000 GCF_024711535.1 Dipodomys merriami | reverse complement strand
GCAGCCGCAAACCAGCGGGGAGGTGAGACCTTTCCGGGCACAGCCGGCACGCCAGGGAAACGAACGCGGGATCTCACCACCCCCAACTCCTGGGCGGTCCCGCGCAACGCCTGGGACACCGAGCCGGCCGACCAGCGGACCGGAAACCCCCACCGCGGCAGCGGCGGGCCCCCCCAAAAGAGGCCCGAGAGGGAAAAGGCAGCTCGCACACGCCTCAAAGACCCCGCGAGCGCCCGCGGAGCCACCCGCGCCAGCAGGGCCCCACCGCACCCATCCACACCGCCGGGCACGGCACCCATCATCGACCGCCTCTTTTTTCGGCCGCGTGAGCAAGGGCCCACACACACCGGGATCCTCGGCTCCGGAGGGCCAGAACCCCCCCGAGCGGCACACCACCACGGGCACGGCGGCCCCGGAACACCGCGGGGCCCGGCGCCCGGCACGGCGCCGTCGTCGCCAACGGGCGGCGGCCCACACAGACGCTCGGGAACAGCGTCGCCAGGGGCCGGAGGGGGAGGGGGACGGGACCCCCCAAAAACCCCACGGCACCCCAAGCACGAGGCCGGGAAGCCACACACCACACGCCCTCGCATCGCGACCCAGCACAGGCTCCAGGCTCCGCCACTCGACACACCGCGCGCGAGGCAGGGGCGGGGACGGATCGGGAACGTCCTCCACTCACCACACCAGACGACGGCCCGGGAGAGGCCCCGCGGGACCCTCCCCCAGCTCGGAGGGGGGAGGCGCGGGCACGCAGTTACCAACGCGGGCAGCCACTAACGCTCAAAAGCGGGACAGGGAGCGGCAGGGCCGCGGGAGCCCATCGGGGGCGGGCCCCCGCCAACCCGGCAGCGAACGCCGCCTCCCGAACGAGGATCGCTAGAGAACCTCTCCTCACTCTGAGGGTGGCCCGCACCCAACCCCGACGGGAACCCCGCCGGGACCAGCACACATCAAAGGCGTCCATCTTTCCCACCACGGGTGGCAGGGAGGGGTGGGGCGGGGGGGGTCTGCGGCAGCAGCAACACCAACCCTGGTCGGTCGGCCTTGCCGTGCGGGGCCAGAGCAAGGTCGCGCACACGGGCGGGAAAGCCCGCACAGGCCCGGCTCGCCTCCCACTGCAACATCTCAGGTCCCCCGGTGCAACAAGAGCCAGGTGACACGGCAGGGAAGACAAGCCAGGACCAGGGCCGGCAGCTCATGCGGGGAAGCCACCCGCCCGGTGCAAGAAGGGAAGAGCGCTCCTCCTCTGGGGAACCGCCTCGACCCCCCCCCAGCAGAGACGTCAATCTCTGCGATAACTTTTTTTTCTCACTCGCACAAGCCCCACAAACCCAAGGACGGCCGGGACACACCACGGGCAGCAGGCTGGCACAAGGCAACGGACAACGCCGGGATCGGGAACGACACCACCACTCAGCCTCAGGCACCTGAGAGAACCGACCGGGAGCGTTCCGGGAGCACCGCAAGAGGGCAGAGCGCGAGGCGCGGCTTTTCACACCACACAGCACGGGCAAGCACGGAGCACCGACCCTCCCTCTCCACGGAGAGAGCCGACCCCCGTGCCGATAACGAGTCACGGGAAGAGAGGAGCAAGATCAGGGGCGCCCCCCCTCCTCCAGCGTGTACAAGTCCCCGACCTCACGGCGAGGGCAGGGAGAGCGCAGCCGGACCCGGTTGCCGCACCCCTGCCTCCCCGCACACCACCGGCGCCGGCACGGTGGGACGGTGAGGGCAGGGGCCCACGGGCAGAACGAGAAGAGCGGTCCCATTCGCCATGAATGTCCGTCCCTCGCCTGGCGCAGCTTAGGCCCGGGCCCGAAGGAGATCGCAACGTCACCACATCAATCACACCGAGGGGGCGGAGAAGACAGCCACACGGCACTCGGGAGGCGGTGGGGCCCAGGAAGCTCGGCTCCCGAGAGGGCCAACAGCCTGGGATAAAAGCGCAGCCAGGACAGACAACCTTTCGTGAGTAACGAGCGAGGTAAAAGGAAAAAAAAAAAAAAAAAAAAAGAAAAAAAAAAAAACTTAAAAAAATAAAAAAATAAAAAAATACCACGGGCTTCAGCGTCCCTGGCGCTCGGGATTACCAGGACACCTCCGCCGGGCACAGAGCCGAAAGAAGCTAGAGAGGAAAAAAAGAAAAAGAAAAAGAACCACGGACAGCGCTCGGGAGTAGCGCAGGTCAGCGGCCGACCAGGCCCGCCATCGGGAAGCGGCAGGTCGGGGGAGTTGGAGCTAGGGGCGATAGGAAAAAAAAAAAAAAAAAAAAAAAAAAAAAAGCCACGGAGGTCGGACGAGCACGACGGCAGGACGGGGATGCCGCACACGCACAGGCAAGGCAAGGCAGGACTCGCCCCCCGCCTTTTCCTCCTCAAGCCGGCCACGGCGAGGGAAGCACACCGCGCGGGCCTACCTATGCACCCCAGGCAACCAACCACTCTCCTCCTCGGCGTGCCGAGGCAAGGGCCAGAATCCGGCACCGGGAGCGGGGGAGAGATCAAGGACGACGGGACTCACTCAGCCACCAACCAACCACCACCACCACCACCACACCACCACCACCACCACCACCACACCCACGAGCCACCACAGGGGCAAGGCCTGCTCAGGGCAGCGGGAGCCCGGGGTGCGGGGGGAAGGGCAGGGGGACCCGGACCGGGAAGAGACGGGAAAGGCCCGGCACACAGCATCCGAGAGAGCCCCAAAAGACCCGCTGACAGCCACCGGGACACAGCATGCCAGCACCCTCCTGCAGGTACAAAATCCTCACGTCACCACGCCAAAACCAGCTGGTCACGCAGGGGCGACAACTCGCTGGCGACAGGGACCTCTCGGAAACCACATCGGGGACACCTGTCCCCAACACGTCCCCAACAGAGCCAGACACGGAACTCTCAGGGACAGCTGGTCGACCACATAAGGCGAAGACAGACGAAGAGAGAGGGCGGGAGCGGGGTCAGGGGACGCACCCGCCCCACTACCCCGGGTGCGCACGGGCTCACGGCACGAGCGGCACGGGGAGCCTTCCCCCGGCAGACGCGAGGCACCCACTCCGAGAGGCACCCAGCCACCACACCCACACCGCGCGGGGTCGGTGGTGAGCGCCCTGCCGCCAGCACGCACACACGCGGGACTCCCGGGCTCGGGTCCCCGACTCCCGAGGTGCTCCCTCCGCCTCGACTTTTCCCCTACGCAGGGCCCACCGGGCAAGTCCCCGCCATCGCGCACACCGCAGACGGTAGGTAGGTAGGTCCCGGCCCCGAGGCTCGCCTCGGCCGTGCCCACGGCTCCTCCCGCCGCAGAGGTCTGGCCTCTGGCCTCCGGGGCCCGTGGAGGAGGCCGTGGAGGGAGGCCACACGGGGCCGGCGACCCAGGCCCTCGCGCCCGGCACGCGCCAAGCGCTCACTCGGAGGTGACTCCGACGACCATCCTATGTCGGGGAGGGGGGGGGGTGTAGGTCCCGGCCCCGAGGCTCGCCTCGGCCGTGCCCACGGCTCCTCCCGCCGCAGAGGTCTGTCCTCCGGCCTCCGGGGCCGTGGAGGGAGACCACACGGGGCCGGCGACCCAGGCCCTCGCGCCCGGCACGCGCCAAGCGCTCACTCGGAGGTGACTCCGGGGAGGGGGGGTGGTCCGAGTCCGGGCCGGGACCGGCCCCACCACCTAGCGGCTCACCCGGGGACCCTTTCCCCCGACTCCCGAGACGTCCCTCGTACTCTCCTTCTTTCGCCCTCAAAGACCAGAGTCCAGGGAGGGGAGGAGGACAAGGCGTCGGGCCCAGACAGAACTACTGGTCGACCCGACCAAGCCGCCACCCCCCGGCACAGACCGGGCACGGAAGAGAGAGCGGCGACTCACGGCCCCACCCCGCGCTCGCCTGCGGGCGCAAAGTCCGACAGAACAGCCGCCCCGGCGCCACAGCGACACCACGGCGACAGTCGCGCCCGGCACCCGGTAGAGGCCGGGCCTCCGCCCGGCTCGCTGCCGCCAGACCTCCTCCTTCACTCGCTCGCTCGGCTGAGAACGAGGGGACTGTCATATCAAGGCGGACGCCAGGGGGAGCACGACAACCGCCTTCCAACGACCGACTCCACCGAGCCGCCGTACCCCGGATCGGCGCGCGCCGGCCGGCTCTGAGCTCCGGAGACACAGAACACGGAAACGAATCGCCTCACTCCCCACCGCCACGCACCGAGAGGCACAACCTAGGTCAGGACCTGCAGCCGGGTCCTCTCTGCGACCTCACGAACGACACCAGAGCCACCAGAGACCTAGACCGAGATCGAGCCGCCGCCGCCGCCGCCGCCAGCGACCAAAGTGAAACCAGGAACCAGGACGGGAGTCGCCCGAACGGAGCGGCCCGAACCCGAGAACCGGGAAGTCGGGATCGGTCCCAAGCAGGAAGGGGCGGCAAAGACGGCAGGCCTGCACCACGAGAGAAAACGAACCGGCCACCCGCACGACCTCCGCCGCCCGTGGCAAGACCCCCACCCCCACCCAACATGGCCAGAAAAGGGCAAGTGAGCGCTCGTCCCACCGTCTGCCCGCCCGTCTTTTTTTTTTTTTTTTTTTGGGGGGGGGGTGTTTGTACGTTTTGTTTTCTTTTTCCCCCAGATGGAAACCAGAAAGAAACAACAACAACAACAACAACAACAACAACAACAACAACAAAAAACTCCCAAAGATGGGTCGGCTCCAGCAAGAGACGAGCCCTCGGGAGGCACCCCGCTCACTTGTGAAAGTCCGCCGCCCGCCCGCCCCACAACACGCTCCCTCCCCCCGCCCCCATTCATTCATGCTAAAAGCTCTGGAGAAAATAGGAATAGAAGGAACATTTCTAAAAACAATAAAAGCCATTTATGACAGACCAATAGCCAATATTATACTTAATGGGGAAAAGCTACAAAAGCTACAACCAATTCTCCTAAAATCAGGAACAAGGCAAGGATGCCCACTGTCTCCACTCCTCTTCAATATAGTCCTAGAACCCTTAGCCA
>NW_027203901.1:0-49348 GCF_024711535.1 Dipodomys merriami | reverse complement strand
AATCCTACCCCTAAAACTCATCCTAACCCTAACCCTAACCATCACACTATCTCTAAACCTAACCCTCAACCTAACCCTAACCCTCACCCTAACCCTAAACTTAACCCGAACCCCAACTCTCACCCAAACCCTAACCCTAACCCTCACCCTAACCGTAACCCTCACCCTCACCCTCACCGTCAGCCTAATGTTCACCCTAACCCTAACCCTAACACTCACCCTAAACCTAACCCTCACCCTCAGCCTAACCCCAAGCCGAAGCCTAACCCTAAGCCTAACCCTCACACTCACCCTAACACTCACACTCACCCTAAACCTCACCCAAACCCTAAATCTAACACTAACCCTAACCCTAACCCTCACCTTCAGCCTCACCCGAGACCTAACTCTAATCCTAAAACTAACTCTCACCCTAACCCTAACCCTAACCATAACCTCACTCTAACCCTAAATCTCACCATCACCCTAATCCTAACCCTAACCCTCATCCTAACCCTCATCCTAACACTAACCCTAATCCTCACCCTCACCCCCAACATCACCCTTAGCCTAACCCTAACCCTAACCCTAACCATTGCGGTAACTCTTAGCATAACCCTAAACCTAACCCTAAATCTAACCCTAAACCAAACCCTAATCCTCAGCCTCACCCTCACCATAACACAAAACCTAAACTTAACCCTCACCCTAACCCTAAGCCTAATCCTAACCCTAAACCTAACCATTACACTAAACCTCACCCTAAACTTAATCCTAAACCTGAATCGATCCCTAACCCTAACCCTCAATTTAACCCTCACCCTAGCCCTAACGCTATCCCTAATCCTAACCCTAAACCTCATCCTAATCCTCACCCTCAAACTTATGCTCAGCCTAAGCCTAAGCCAAAGCCTAAGCCTTACCCTAACCCTCACCCTAAACCGAAAACTAACACTAAGCCTAACTGTAAACATAAACCTCAGTCTCACCCTAACCCTAATTCTAACAATAACATAACACTAAACCTCATCCTAACACTAACCCTAACCCTCACTCTCACCCTCACTGTAACCATAACGCCAACCTTAAACCTAACAATAACCCTAACCCTCACCCTAACCATAACACTCACCCTAACCCAAACGCTCAACCTAACACTTACACTAACCCTAACACTAACCCTAACCCTAACACTAACCCTTACATTATCCCTAACCCTTAACCTCAACCTAACCCTCACCCTCACCCTAAGCCTAACATTAACCCTAATCCTAACCCCCCTAACCCTCCCCCTAACCCTATATCAAACCCTAAACCTCACCCTCACCCTAACCCTAACCCTAAACCTCACTCTAAACCTCACCCTAACCCTGACCTCACCCTCACCCTCAACCTCACCGTAACTCTAACCCTAACCCTAACCCTAACAATAACATTAACCCAAACACTAACCCTAACCATAACCCTTACTGCAGAATTAACCCTAACCATAACATTAACAATAACCTAAACCAAACCCTAACCTTAACCCTAATCCTCACCCCCACCCTCACCGTCAGCCTAACCCTAAGCCTAACCCTATCCCTAACCCCAACCCTCACCATAACCCTAACCCAAAACCTACCCTGAGTCCTCAGCCTAACCCTAAGCCTAATCCTAACCCTAACCCTAAGCCTAATCCTAACAGTAACCCTAAACCTAATCCTAAACCTAACCTTATCCCTAACATTAAACCTCACCCTAACACTCACCCTAGCTCTCAACCTAACCCAAAACCTAAACCTCATCCTTACCCTAGCCCTCGCCCTAACCCTAATTCTATCCCTCACCCTCACCCTAACCCTAACCCTCATCCTCACCCTAAACCTCACACTAACCCTAAACTGAATCCTCAATCTAACCCTCACCGCAACCCTAACACTAACCCTTACCCTAACCCTAAACCTAACCCTAACCCTCACCCTTATCTTAACACTCACCCTCAGCCAAAACCTCTCCTTTACCCTTACCACCATAATCACCCTAACCCAAACCCTAACCCTAAACCTCATACAAACCCTCACCCTAACCGTAAACCTAACCATCACCCTAACCGAAACCCTCAACCTCAACCTCAAGCTCAGCCTAACCCTAAGCCTAAGCCTTACCCTAATCCTCACCCTCACCAGAGCCCTCACCCTAACCTTAATCCTAACCCTAACCCTCATTCTAACCCTCAACTTAACCCTAACCCTAACAATCACCGTAACCCTAATCCTCACCCCCGCCCTCACCCTCAGCCTAACCCTAAGCCTAAGCCTAACCCTAACCCTAACCCTACCCAAAACCTCAACATAACCATCAACCTACCCTTAACCCTAATACTAACCCTAACCCTAAACCTCGAACTAACATCACTCTCACCCGAGCCCTCACCCTAACCTTAATGCAAACCCTAACCCTCATTCTAACCCTCAACCTAACGCTAACACTAACCATCACTGTAACCCTAATCCTGACCCCCACCGTCACCCTCACCCTAACCCTAATCCTAACCCTAAACCTAACCCTAACCCTAAACCTCAACCCTACCCTCAGCCTAAACCTAACACTCACCCTTACCCTCACCCTCAACCTAACTCTAGTCCTAAACCTCTCCCTCACCCTATCCCTAATCCTAACCCTAACTCTAAATCTCACCCTAACCCTAACCCTAACCCTCACCCTCACCCTCACCCTCTCCCAAACCGTAAATCTAACCCTAACCCTAATATTAACACTAATCCTAAACCTAAAACTAACCCTTCCCCTAACCCTAACCTTCACCCTCACTGCAAATGTAACCCTAAACATAACATTTACAATAACCCTAACCCTAATCCTAACCATCACCTTCACCCTAACCTTAATCCTAACCCTAACCCTCACCCTAACTTTAACCCTCACCCACACTGAAACCCTAAACCTCAACTTAACCCTCACCCTCAAACTCACTCTCACCCTCAACGTAACTCTAACCCTAACCCAAACAATAACACTAATCCTAACCCTAAACCTAACCCTAACCCTAAGCCTAACCCTAATGCTAACACTCACTCTCACCCTAATCCTAATCCTAACCCTAACACTCAAACTAACCCTAACCCTCACCCTCACTGAAACCCTAACCCTCGTTCAAAAGCTCACCCTAACCCTAACCCTAACCCTAAAACTCACCCTAACACAAACCCTAACCCTAACCGCCACCCTAGCCCTCACCCTAACCCTAATCATAACCCTAATCCTCATCCTAACCCTCACCCTAACCCTAACTCTAACCCTAAAATTCACCCTCACCCTAACCCTAAAACCCTAACCCTAACCCTAAACCTCACCCTAACCCTAACCCTCACCCTCACCCTCACTGTAACACTAACCCTAAACCTAACAATAACCCTAAACATAACCCTAACCCTCACACTAAACATAACACTCACCCTAACACTAACTCTCAACCTAACACTTACCCCAACCCTTACCCTAACCCTAACTCAAACACTAACCCTCACAGTAACCCTAACTCTCACCCTAACCCGAAACCTCACACTCACCCTAACCCTAACCCTAACCCTCACCCTCACCCTAGCACTCACTCTAATCCTAATTGTAACCATAACCCTCACCCTAACTCTCAACTTCATCCTCAGCCTAAACCTCACACTAACCCTAACCCTAATCCTCAATCTAACTCTCACCCTCACCCTAACCCTCACCCTAAACCTGATGCTAACCCTCACCCTAATCCTAGCACTCACCCTTAGGGGAACACTCACCCTCCGCCTAAACCTCACCTTTACTGTTACCGTCATGCTCACCCTAACCCTCACCCTAACCCTAACACTCATCCTAACACTTGCCCTAAACCTAACACTATCCATCAGCCTAACCCTATCACTCACCCTCACCCTCACCCTCACCCTAGCCCTCACACTAAAACTTATCCTAACCCTAACCCTCATCCTAACTCTCACCCTAACCCTAACCGTAACCATCACCCAAAACCTATTCCTCACCCCCACACCCTCATCCTCAGCCTAACCCTAAGCCTAAGCCTAAGCCTAAGCCTAACCCTCACCCTCACCCTAGCCCTCATGCAAAACCTAATCCTAACCCTAACCCTCATCCTAACACTCACCCTAACCCTAACCCTAACAATCACCCAAACCCTATTCCTCACCCCCACCCTCACCCTCAGCCTAACCCTAAGACTAAGACTAACCCTAACCCTAACCCTCACCCTCACCCTAGCCCACACCCAAACATTAGTCCTAAACCTAACCCGAACCCTAATCCTCACCTTAAACCTAACCCTAACCTTAACCCTCACCATAGCCCTCACCGTAACCTTAATCCTAAACCTAACCCTCACCCTAACCCTAACCCTAACCCTCACCCTAACCCTAACCATCACCCTCACCCTCAGCCTAACCCTAAACCTACCCTAACACTAATCCTCACACTCACACTCACGCTAAACTTAATCCTAAATCTAACCCGATCCCTAAACATAATGCTCACCCTAACCTTCACCCTAAACCTAACCCTAACACCAATCCTAACACTAACCCTCATACTAACCCTAACTCTAATCCTAAACCTCACCCTCACCCTCATCTTAACCCTCACCCTCAACCTCAGCCTAAACCTAAGCCTAAACCTAACCCTAACCCGAACCCTCACACTCACACTCACCTTCACCATAACACTAATCCTACTCCCAGCCCTAACCCTAACCCTCACCCTAACCCTAACCCTCACCCTAAACCTAAACCCAACATTAACCCTAAGCCTAACCCTCACCCTAACCCAATCTCTAAACCTAAACCTCAGCCTCACCTTAACCCTAACCCTAACCCTAAAACTAAACCTCACCCTAAACATAACCCTAAACCTCACCTTCACCCTAGCCCTCACCCAAACACTAATCCTACCTCTAACACTCATCCTAACCCTCACCCAAGCCCTCACCCTAACCCTAACCCTAAACCTCACCCTCACCCGCAGCTTTACATTAATCCTATCACTATTCCTAATGCTAAACCTCACCCTCACCCTAACAGTCACCTAATTCTTACCCTCACACTAATCCTAACTCTAACCCTAACCCAAACTCTCACAATAAACCTAACCCTCACTCTAACCGTAACTCTACCCCTTACCCTAACCCTCGTCTTAACCATAACTCTAACCCTCACCCTAATCCTCACCCAAAAGCTCACCGTAACCCTAAATCTGACCCTAACACTAATAACAACCCTAACCCTCACCCTCACCCTAACCCTCACCCTAATCATAACCCTAACACACAGCCTAACCCTCACCCTAACCCTAAGCATAACCCTAACCCTAACCCTCACCCTAACCCTCACCCTAACCCAAACCTTAACCCTTACCCTCACCCTCACCCTAACCCTCATCCTAACCCTTAACCTCATCCTCACCCTAAATCTCACACTTAACCGAATCCTCACCGTAACTCTAACCCTAACCGTCACCCTCACCATCACCCTAACGCTAAGCCTAACCCTAACTCTCACCCTAACCCTAAAACTCACCCTAATCCTCACCCTAACCCTCACCCTAACCCTAATGCTAAGTCTAACACTCACCCTAACCCTCATGCTATCACTTATCCATACCACAATCCTAACGCTAACCTTACCCCTCACCCTCACCCTTTACCTCACCCTAATCCTAAACCTAATCCTAACCCTCACCCTAACCCTAACCCTAACACTAACCTCACCTAACCCTAACCCTAACCTTCTACCTCACCCTAACCATCACCATCACCCGAACCCTCACCCTAACCCTAACGCTCAGACACACCCTAAACCTCAAGCTCACCCTTACCCTAACCCTCAACTAATCCTCACCTTAACCCTAACTATTACCTAACCAAGACCCTTACCCTCACCCTCACCTTCACCCTAACCCTCACCCTCACCCTAACCATAACCCTAACCCTAAACCTCACCCTAACCCTAACCCTTACCCTCACCCTCAACCTCACCCTCACCCTCACCCAAATAGTAAGTCTAACCCTAACCCTAACATTACCACTAATCCTAACCCTAAAACTAACCCTTACCCTAACCTTAACCTTCACTCTCAGCCTCACCCTCACTGGAAATATAACCCTAACCATAATATTTACAATAACCCTAACCCTAATCCTAACCATCACCCTCACCCTAACCATAATCCTAACCCTAACACTCGCCCTAACCCTCATCTTAACCCTCACCCTAACCTAACCTTAACCCTCACCGTAACCCTTTACCTCACCCTAATCCTAACACTAAGCCTGACCTAAACCTCCCCCTAAACCTACCCCTCACCCTAACCCTAACACAAACCCTAACCCTCAACCTAACCCTCAACCTAACCCTCAACCTAACCCTAACCCTAACCATAACCCTAAAACTCACATTAACCCTAAACCTCACCCTAACCCTAACCCTACCCCTCACCCTAACACTCAAGCTAACTCTAACCCTCACCCTCACCAGAATCCTAAACCTAACCCTAACCATAAACCTCACCTTAAGGCTAATTCTAACCCTAACCCTAACTCTAACTGGCACCCTAACCCTAGTCCTCACCTTCACACTCACCCTCAGCCTAACCCTAAGCCTAACCCTAACCCTATCCCTAACCGTCACACTCACCCTCACACTAACCTTAATCCTAAAACAAACCCCAGCCCTAACCCTTACCATCAACCTAACCCTCACCCTAACCCTAACCCAGACCCTAACCCTCACCCTAACACTCACCTTAACCATCACCCTAACACTAACACTAACCCTAAACCTGACCTTCACCCTAACCCTAACTCTAACACTAACCCTAACCCAAAATCTCACCCTAACCCTAGCATTAAACCTCACCCTCACCCTCACGATCACCCTCACCGAAACTGTAACCCTAACCCTAACAATAACCCTAACCCTAATCCTAAGCCTCACCCTAACCATAAACCTCACCCTAAACCTAAACCTCGCCCTAACATTTACCCTCAACCTAACACTAACGCTCACACTAATCCTACTCCTCAGCGAAACCCTAAACCTCACACTAAACCTAACACTAATCCTCAATCTAACCCCCACCCTCACCCTAAACCTAACCCTAACCCTTACCCTATCCCTCACCCTAACCCAAACCCTCCCCCTTACCGTAGCCCTCACCCTCAGCCTAACCCTCACTTTAACATTACTAACACCCTCAACCTAACCCTCATCCTAACCCTAAACTCGAACCCTAACTCTCACCCTATCCCTAACCATAAGCCTCACCCTAACCCTAACACTCACCCTAACACTAACACTCACCCTCACCCTCACCCTGAGCCTAACCCTAAGCCTAACCCTAACTCTAACCCTCTCACTCACCCTCTCCCTGACCCTAATCCTAATCCTAACCCCAACCCTAACACACAACCTCACCCTAACCCTCACCCTAACCCTAACGCTAACCCTAACACTAACAATCACCCTAACCCTCAACCTAACCCTATCTCTAACACTAAACATCAAACTCACACTGACCCTCAACTTAACCCTAACCCTAAACCTCACCCTAAACCTAACCCTAAACCTCACCCTCACCCTAGCCCTCACCATAACCATAATCCTAAAACTAACCCTCTTCTTAACCCTCATCCTAACCCTAACCCTAACCCTCACCCTAACCCTAATCCTAACCATAACCCTAACCCTAAACCTCACCCTAACCTTAAACCTAAAATTAAGCCTCACCCTAACCCTCATCCTCACCCTCACTTGAATCCTAACTGTAACCATAAACCTCACCCTCACCCTCACCCTAACTCTAACCCTAAACCTAAACCTAAACCTCACCCTCACCCTAACCCTCACCCTCACCCTCAACGTAACCCTAACTCGAAACTTAACAATCACCTAAACCTAACCCTAACCCTCACCCTAACCATAGAACTCACCCTAACCCTAACCCTCACCCTAACACTTACACTCACCCTAACACTAATCCTAACTCTAACACTAACACTCACAGTAACCCTAACTCTCACCCGAAACCTAAACCTCACCTTAACCCTAACCCTAACACTCAGCCTCACCCTAGCCCTCACCCTAACCCTAATTCTAACCCTAACCCTCACCCTAACCCAAACCCTCATCCTCACCCTAAACCTCACAAACCCCAACCCTGATCCTCAATCTAACTCTCACCCTCACCCTAACCCTCATCCTAACCCTTACCCTAACCTCAACCTAATCCTAACCCTCACCCTTAGGGGAACACTCACCCTCAGCCTAATGCTCAACTTTATTCTTACCGTCACCCTCATGCTAACCCTCACCCTAACCCTAACCCAGATCCTAACACTCACCCTAAACCTAACCCTATCCATCACACTAACCGAAACCCTCACCCTCACCCTCACCCTAAGCCTAAACCTAAGCCTAAGCCTAAGCCTAACCCTAACCCTCACCCTCACCCTAGCTCTCACCCTAAACCTAATCCTAATGCTAAGCCTCACCCTCAACCTAACCCTAACACTATCCATCACCCAAAACCTATTCCTCACCACCATACTCACCCTCAGCCTAACCCCAAGACTAAGCCTAACCCTAACCATAACCCTCAACCTCAGGCTCGCCCTCACCGCAAACTAAACCCAAACCATAACACTAACAATAACAATATTTTAACCCTAACCCTAACCCTAATCCTCACCCCCACCCTCACCCTCAGCCTAACCCTAACCCTAAACCTAAACCTAAACCTAACCCTAAAACTCACCCTAATCCTCAGCCTCAACCTCAACCTAAACCAAACCCTAACATTAATCCTCACCCTAACCCTAAGACTAACCCTAACCCTAATCCTAACTCTCACACTCACCCTGAACATAAAATTAAACCTAACCCTAAACCTCACCCTAAACCTCACCCTAAACCTAACCCTCACCCTCAACCTCAACCTCACCACAAAATTTACCCTAACCATAAAACTACCAATAACCCTAACCCTAACCCTAAACCTAAACCTAATCCTCACCCCCACCCTCACCCTCAGCCTATTCATAAGCCTAATCCTAAGCCTAACCCTAAGCCACAACGTAACCCTAAAACTAACCCTCGCCCTAACCATAACCCTAACACAAAAAATCAACTTAAGGCTAACTCTAAACCTAACCCTAACCCTAACCCGCACGCTAACCCTAACCCTCACACTTACACTCTACCTCAGCCTAAACCTAAGCCTAAATCTTATCCAAACCCTAACCCTCACACTCAGCCTAACCCTAAACCTAATCCTAAACCTAACACTATCCCTAACCCTAACCCTCACCCTAACGCTCACCCTACCATTAACCCTAACACTAACCCTAACCCTAACCCTCACCCTAAACCTATCTCTAACCCTAAACCTCAAACTCACCCTGACCCTAACCCTAAACCTAACCCTAAACCACACCCTAACCCTAAACCTCAACCTCACCCTAGCCCTCATCCTAACCCCAATCCTAAACCTAACCCTCACTCTAACCCTCACCATAACCCTAAATCAAACCCTCACCCTAACCTACACCCTCACCCTAACCCTGAGCCTAACCCTAAGCCTAACCCTAAACCTAACCCTAACCCACACACTCACCCTCACCCTAAACCTAATCCTAACCATAAACCTAACCCTTACCCTCACCCTAACCCTAAACCTAAAATTAACCCTAACCCTAAACCTCATCCTAACCCTCACCCTAACCCTAACTCTAACCCTAAACCTCACCCTAAAGCTAAACCTAACCTTAACCCTCACCCTAGCCCTCACTGTAACCCTAATCCTAACCCTATACCTCATCCTAACCCTCACCCTAACAGTAACCCGAACCCTTAACCTAACCTTCACCCTAACCCTACCCCTCACCCTTATCTTAACCCTCACCCTCAGCCTAACCCTCACGTTTACCCTTACCATCACTCTCACCCTAACCCTCACCCAAGCCCTCACCCTAACCCTAACCAAAACCTCACCCTCACCCTCAGCTTTACACTAATCCTATCACTATTCCTAACCCTGAACCTCACCCTCACCCTAGCCATGACCCTAATTCTTACCCTCACACTAATCCTAACCCTAACCCCAACCCTAACTCTCACAATAAACCTAACCCTCACCCTAACCGTAACCCTACCCCTTACCGTAACCCTCAACTTAACCCTACCACTAACGCTCAAGCTAACCCTCACCCAAAACCTCACTGTCACTCTAAATCTGACCCTAACCCTAATAACAACCCTAACCCTCACCCGAAACCTAACCCTCACCCTCACCCTAACCCTCACCCTATTCATAACCCTAATCCTCAGCCTAACCCTCACCCTAACCCTAAGCATAACCCTAACCTTAACCCTCACCCTAACCCAAACCTTAACACTAACCCTCACCCTCACCCTAACCCTCATCCTATCACTTAACATCATCCTCACCCTAAACCTCACACTTAATCGAATCCTCACCGTAACTCTAACCCTAACCGTCACCCTCACGCTAAGCCTAACCCTAACCCTCACCCTAACCCTAAAACTCACCCTAAGCCTCACCCTCACCCTAATGCTAAGTCTAACATTCACCGTAACCCTTATGCTATCACTTATCCACACCACAAACCTAACCCTAACCTTAACCCTCACCCTCACCCTAAACCTCACCCTAACCGTAAACCTAATCCTAACCCTCACCCAAATCCTAACCCTAACACTAACCCTCACCTAGCCCTAACCCTAACCTTCTACCTCACCCTAACCCTCACCATCACCCGAACCTTCACCATAATCCTAACGCTCAACCACACCCTAAACCTCAAGCTCACCCTTACCATAACCCTCAACTAATCCTCACCCTAACCCTAACCATTACCTAACCAAGACCCTCACCCTCACCCTCACCTTCACCCTAACCCTCACCCTCACCCTAGACCTCACCCTAACCATAACCCTAACCCTAAACCTGACCCTCACCCTCACCCTCAAACTCAGCCTATCCCTAAACCTATCCCTAATCCTAACCCTAACCCTCACCATTACCCTAACCCTCACCATAACCCTTACCCTCACCCTCACTCTTGCCCTAACCGAAACCCTCACACTAAACCTAAGCCTCCCCCTAAACCTAAACCTAACCCTCACCCTAAACCTCACCATAAACTTAACCCTAACCCTAACACTCACCCTCATGCTAGCCCTCAACCTAATCCTAACTCTAACCCTAACCCTCATTCTCACCCTAAACCTCACATTAACCCTAACACTAATCCCCAATCTAACCCTAACCCTAACCCTTACCCTATCCCTCACCCTAACCCTAACCCTAACCCTCACCCTCACACTCACCCTCACCCAAATCGTAAGTCTAACCCTAACCCTAACTAATCCTAACCCAAAAACTAACCCTTACACTAACCCTAAACTTCACTCTCAGCCTCACCCTCACTGGAATTGTAACCCTAACCATAACATTTACAATAACCCTAACCCTAATCCTAACCATCACCCTCACCCTAACCATAACCCTAACCCTAACCCTCGCCCTAACCTTAACCCTCACTCTCACTGAAACCCGAACCCTCATCTTAACCCTCACCCTAACCTAAACTTAACCCTCACCCTAACCCTTAACCTCACCCTAATCCTAACACTAAGCCTAAACTAAACCTCCCCCTCACCCTAACCCTAAGCCTCACCCTCAAGCTGGGCCTAAGCCTAAGCCTAAGCCTAGTCCTAACACTAACCCTCACCCAAACCCTAACGCTAACACTAACCCTAACTCAAACCCTAAACCTCACTCTCACCCTAACCCTAACTCTAACCCTAACCCTAAACCTAAACCTCATCCTAACACTAAACCTAACCCTCATCCTCACCCTCATTTAACCATAACCTTAAACTTAACCCTAACAATAACTCTAACCCTAACCCTAACCCTCACCCTTACCATAAGCCTCAGCCTAACATTTACCCTCAAACTATCACTCAACCTAACCCTAACACTAACCCTCACACTAACCCTAAACATCACCCTAACCCTAAGCCTAACTCTCACCCTAACCATAAACCTCACCCTCAACATCACCCTCAGGCTAACCCTCAGGCTAACCGTAAACCTAACCCTAACAATAACCCTAACCTTATCCCTAACCCGCACCCTCACCCTCACCGGAAATCTAACCCTAACCCTAACAATACCACTAACCCTAAACAAAACCATCACCCTAACCCTAATCCTCACCCCCACCCTCACCCTCAGCCTAACCCGAAGCCTAAGACTAACCCTCAACCTAACCCTCAACTCACCCTCACCCTAACCCTAATCCTAAACCTAACCCTATCCCTAAACCTCAACCTAACCCTCACAAATCACCCTAACCCTAACACTAACCCTAACCCTAAACCGCAACCTAACAGTCCCCCTAACCATACCTCTAACCCTAACCCTAAGCCTAAACCTAACCCTAACCGTTACCGTAACCCTAACCCTAAACCTAAACCTAACCCTAAACCTAACCCTAAACCAAACCCTAATCCTCAGTCTCACCCTCACCCTAACCCAAACCCTAAACTTAACCCTCACCCTAACCCTAAGCCTAATCCTAAACCTAACCCTAATCCTCACATTCAACCTCAACCTAACCTTAATCCTAAAACGAGCCCTATCCCTAACCCTAACCTTAACCTAACCCTCATCCTAGCCCTAACACTAACCCTAATCCTAACCCTAAACCTCATCCTAACCCTCACACTCAACCTCATGCTCAGCCTAAGCCTAAGCCTAACCCTAACCCTCACCCTAACCCTAAAACTAACACTAACCCTAACTCTAAACCTAAACCTCACTCTCAGCCTAACCCTTATTCTAACCCTGAACCTAACCCTGAACCTTATCCTAACCGTAACCCTAAACTTCACTCTGACCCTCACTGTAACCGTAACCGTAACCCTAACTCTAACAATAACCCTAACCCTAACCCTAACCCTCACCCTAACAATAACCCTCACCCTAAACCAAACCCACACCTAAACACTTACCCTCACCTTAACACTAACTCTAACCCTAACACTAACACTCACAGTAACCCTAACCGTAACCCTAAACCTTAACCTCAACCTAACCCTCACCCTTACCCTAACCCTAACACTGACCCTAACCCTAACCCTCCCGCTAACCCTATATCTAACCCTAAACCTCACCCTCACCCTAACCCTCACCTTCACCCTAGCCTTCACCCTAACCCTAATTCTAACCCTCACCCTCAGCCTAACCCATACGCTCATCCTCACCCTAAACCTCACACTAACCCTAACCCTAATCCTCAATCTAACACTCACCCTAAGCCTAAACCTAACCCTTATCCTAAACCTAAACCTAACCCTAACTCTCAGACTTATTTTAACCCTAACCCTCAGCGTAAACTTCACTTTTACCCTTACCATCATCCTCACCCTTACCCTCAACCTTACCCTAAACCTAACCCTAACCCTCACCCTAACCGTAAATTTAACCATCACCCTAACCCTAACCCTCACCCAAAACCTCACGCTCAGCCTAACCCTAAGCCTAAGCCTTACACTAACCCTCACCCTCACCCTAGCCCTCACCCTAACCCTAATCCTAACCATCACCATAACCCTAATTTTCACCCCCACCCTCAACCTCAGCCTAACCCTAAGCCTAAGCCTAACCCTAACCCTAACCCTCAAACTCACACTCACCCTAACCCTAACCCTAAACCTAACCCTAAACCTCAACCTAACCCTCACCGTAACCTTAACCCTAACACTAACCCTAACCCTAACCCTCGATCTAACCTTCCACCTAAACCTACATCTAACCTTAAACCTCACCCTCACCTTAACACTAATCCTAACCCTAACCCTAAACCTCACCCTAAACCTAACTCTCACCCTCACCCTCACCTTCACTCTCACAGTAAATCTAACCCTAACCCTAACAATAACACTAATCCTAACCCTAAACCTAACCCTAACCATAACACTAATCCTAAACCTCAGCATCACCCTAACCCTAATTCTAACCCTAAGCCCCACCCTAACACTAACCCTCATGTCACCATAACCCTAACCCTCATCCTAACCCTCACCCTTTCCCTAACCCTAACCCTAAACCTCACACTAACACTAACCCCAATACTCACCCTCACCCTAGCCCTCACCCTAACTCTAATCCTAACCCTAATCCTCAACCTAACACTCAACCTAACCCTAACCCTAACCCTCACCATAACCCTAAACCTAACCTTCAACCTAACCTTAACACTCACCCTAACCCTAACCCTAAACATCACCCTAACCCTAACTCTCACCTTCATGCTCACACTCAGCCTAACCCTAAACCTAACCCTAACCCTCAGACTTACCCGAAAGCTTACCCTAATCCTAATCCAAACCCTAAGCCTAACCCTAAGCCTAAACCTCACCCTCACCCTAACCCTAAATCTAACTCTAACCCTAACCCTAATGCTCAACCTCAGCCTCACCGTAACACTAACTCTAACCCTAAACCTCACCCTCACCCTAACCCTAACCCTTACCGTAACCCTAAACGACACCCTAACCCTAAGCTTAAACCTCACACTCAAAATAGCCCTCACTCTAACCCTAATCCTAAAACTAACCCTCATCCTAACTCTCACCCTAACCCTAATGCTAATCCTCACCCTCACCCTCACCCGAACCTTCAAACTAATCCTAACCCTCTCCCTCACCATAACCTTTACCCTAACCCTCACCCTAAACCTAAACGTAACCCGAACCTTAATGCTCACCCCAACCCTAACCTTCATCCTCAACCTCACCCTGAGCCTAAACCTAAGCCTTATCCTAAACCTAACCCTAACACACACACTCACCCTCAACCTAAACCTAATCCTAACCCTAACCCTAACCCTAAACCTCCCCCTACCTCTCACCCTAAACCTAACTCTAAACCAAACCCTAAACCTCACCCTAACCCTAACCATAACCCTCACACTAACCCAAACCCTCACCCTAAAACTTACCATGACCCTAAAACTAATCCTAACCCAAGCACTAACCCTCACACTAACCCTAAACCTAACCCTCACCCGCACCCTCACCCTCACCGGAACTCTAACTCTAACTCTAACAATAACACTAATCTTAACCCTAACCATCACCCTAACCCTAATCCTCACCTTTAGCCTCATCCTAACCCTAAGCCTAAGCCTAACCCTCACCCTCACCCTTACACTCACCCTCACCCTAACCCTAATCCTAACCCTAATCCTATCCCTAAACCTCATCCTAACCCTCACCCTCACCCTAACCTTAACACTAACCATAACGCTAAACCTCACCCTAAGCTTCCCCCTAACCCTAACTCTAACCCTAAACCTCACCCTCAGCCTAAACCTAACTCTAAACCTAACCCTAAACCTCACCCTAAACCTCACCCTAACTCTAAACTATCACCTCACCCTCAACCTCACAGTAACTCTAACCCTAACCTTAATACTAAACCTAACTCTCACCCTAACCTTAACCCTCAACCTAACCCTCACCCTAGCCCTAACCCTAAACCTCATCCTAACCCTCACCCTCAACCTCATGCTCGGCATAAGCCTAAGCCTAAGCCTAAGCCTAACCCTAACTCTCACACTAACCGTAAAACTAACACTAAGCCTAAATCTAAACCTAAACCTAACTCTCACCCTAACCCTAATTCTAACCCTAACATAACCCTAAACCTCATCCTAACCCTAACCCTAACCCTCACTCTCTTCCTCACTGTAAACGTAACCATAACCCTAACCCTAAAAATAACCCTAACCCTAACCCTCACCCTAACCATAACCTCACCCTAACCCAAACCCTCACCCTAACACTTACGCTAACCAGAACACTAACCCTAACCCTAATACTAACCCTCACACTAACACTAACCCTAACCCTTACCCTTAACCTCAACCTAACCCTCACCCTTACCCTAAGCCTAACACTAACCCTAACCATAACCCTCACCCTAACCTTACCCCTAACACTATATCTAACCCTAAATCTCACCGTCACCATAATCCTAACCCTAAACCTAACCTAAACCTCACCCTGATCCAAACACTAACAATAATCCTCACCCTAACCCTAAGCCTAATCCTAACCCTAACCCAAACCCTCACACTCACCCTCACCCTAGCCCTAATCCTAAACCTAACCCTATCCCTAACACTAAACCTCAACCTAACACTCAACCTTGCCTTCACCTAACCTGAAACCTAAACCTCATCCTCAACCTAGCCCTCACCATAACCCTAATTCTATCCCTCACCTCACCCTAACCCTAACCCTCATCCTCACCCTAAACCTCACACTAACCCTAAACCGAATCCTCAATCTTACCCTCCCCTAACCCTAACACTAACCCTTACCCTAACCCGAAAAATAACCCTAACCCTCACCCTTATCTTAACACTCACCCTCAGCCAAAACCTCTCCTTTATCCTTACCATCATAATCACCCTAACCCACACCCTAATCTTAACCCTAACCCTAATCATAACCCAAAACCTCAACATAACCTCAACCTAACCTTAACCCTAACCCTAACCCTCGAACTAACACTCCCCCTAACCCAAAATCTAACCCTAAACCTGACCCTCACCCTAACCCTAATCCTAACCCTAACCATAAACCTCACCCTAACCCTAAACCTAACCTTCACCCTCACCCTATCCCTCACCTTACCATAAATATAACCCTAACCCGAACAATAACACTAATCCTAACCCTAATCCTAAACCTAACCCTAAGCCTAACCCAAATTCTAACACTCACCCTCAACCTAACCCTAATCCTAACGCTAACCCTCAACCTAACCCTAATCCTCACCCTCACTGTAACCCAAACCCTCATCCAAACCCTCACCCTAACCCTAATACTAACCCTCAACCTCACCGTAGTCCTCACCCTAACCTTAATCCTAACTCTAATCCTCATCCTAACCCTAACCCTAACCCTAACTCTAACCATCACACTATCCCTAAACCTAACCCTCAACCTAACCCTAACCCTCACCCTAAACCTAAACATAAGCGGAACCCAAACTCTCACCCTAATCCTAACCATAATCCTCACCCTAAGCCTAAGATTAACCCTAAACCTCACCCTCACCCTAACCCTAATCCTAACACTAACCATAAACCTCACCCTAACCCTAACCTTAAACTTCACCCTAACCCTCACCCTCATCTTACCATAAATCTAACCCTAACAATAACAATAACACTAATGCTAACCCCAAACCTAACCCTAACCCTAAGCCTAGCCCTAATCATAACACTCACCCTCAACCTAACCCTAATCCTAACGCTAACCCTCAACCTAACCCTAATCCTCACCCTCACTGTAACCCTAACCCTCATCCAAACCCTCACCCTAACCCTAATACTAACCCTCAAACTCACCCTAGTCCTCACCTTAACCTTAATCCTAACTCTAATCCTCATCCTAACCCTAACCTAACCCTAACTCTAACCATCACACTATCCCTAAACCTAACCCTTAACTTAACCCTAACCCTCACCCTGACCCTAAACATAAGTGGAACCCAAACTCTCACCCTAATCCTAACCCTAATCCTCACCCTAAGCCTAAATCTAACTCTAAACTTCACCCTCACTCTAACCCTAATCCTAACACTAACCATAAACTTCACCCTAACTCTAACACTAAACTTCACCCTCACCCCCACCATAAACCTAACCCTAACCCTTACAATAACACTAATCCTAACCCTAAACCTAACCCTAAACCTAAGCCAAACCCTAATCCTAACACTCACACTCACCCTAACCCTAATCCTAACCCTAACCCTATACCTAACCCTAATCCTCAACCTCACTGTAACCCTAACCCTCATCCAAACCCTCACCCTAACCCACACCCTAACCCTAAACCTCATACTAACCCGCACCCTAACAGAAACACTCACCATCAAACTCAAGCTCAGCCTAACCCTAAGCCTAAGCCTTACCCTAATCCTCACCCTCACCCTAGCCCTCACCCTAACCCTAATCCTAATCCTAACCCTCACTCTAACCCTCACCCTAACCCTAAACCTAATCATCACCCTAACCCTAATCCTCACCCCCACCCTCAGCCTAACTCTAAGCCTAAGCCTAAAACTAACCCTAACCCTCACACTCACCCTCACCCTAAACCTAATCCTAACCCTAAACATAAACCTCACCCTAACCCTAACCCTAACGTTCACCCTCACCCTCACCCTCACCCTTACCATAAATCTAAACCTAACCCTAACAATAAAACTAATCCTAAACCTAAACCTAAGCCTAACCCTAATCCTAACACTCACCCTCACCCTAACCCTAATCCTAACCCTAACCCTCAAACTAACCCTAACCCTCACCCTCACTGTAATCCTAACTCTCATCCAAACCCTCACCCTAACCCTAACGCTAACCATAAACCTCACCCTAACACTAACACTATAACCCTCAACCTCAACCTAGCCCTCATCCTAAACCTAAACGTAACCCTAATCCTCATCATAACCCTAACCCTCACACTAACCATCACACTATCCCTAACCCTAAGCCTCAACCTATCCCTAACTCTCACCCTAACCCTAAAATTAACCCAAACCCAAAATCTCACGCTAACCCTAACCCTAACACTCACCCAAACCATAACCCTCACCCTCACCCTCACCCTCAGCCTAACCCTAAGCCGAAGCCTACACCTAATCCTATCCCTCACACTCACTCTAAACCTTAACCTAATCCTAATCCTAAACCTGAGCTTAACCATCACCCTCAGCCTAACCCTCACCCTAACCCTAAACCTAACACTCACCCTAAACCTAACCCTCACCCTCAGCCTAAACCTAAGCCGAAGCCTAACCCTAACGCTAACCCTCACACTCACCCTAACCCTTAAACTCATCCTAACCCTTACCCTAATCCTACTCTTAACCCTAAGCCTAACCCTCACCCTCACATTAACCCTCACCCTAATCCTAACTCTAACACTAACCCTAACCCTAACCCTCACCCTCAGCCTCACCTGAGACCTAACTCTAATCCTAAACCCCACCCTAACCTTAACGCTAACCCTAACCCTAAACCTCACCCTAACCCTAAACCTCACCCTCACCCTAATCCTAACACTAACCCTAATCCTAACCCTCACCCTAGCACTAACCATAACACTCATCCTCACTCCCACTCTCACCCTCAGCCTAACCCTAAGCCTAACCCTAACCCTAACCCAAACCCGCAAGGGAACCCTAAACCTAAGCCTAAACCTTACCCTAAATCTAATCCTAAACCAAACCCTAATCCTCAGCCTCACCCTCACCACAACACAAACCCTAATCTTAACCCTCACCCTAACCCTAAGCCTAATCCCAACCCTAACCCTAACCCTCACACTCAACCTCACCCTAACCTTAATCCTAAACCTGACTCTATCCCTAGCCCTAACACTCAACCTAACCCTCACCCTAGACCTAACCCTAACCCTAATCCTAACCCTAAACATCATCCTAACCCTCATCCTCAACCTCATGCTCAGCCTAAGCCTAACCCAAATCCTAAGCCTAACCCTAACCCTCACCCTAAACCTAAAACTAACACAAAGCCTAACTGTAAACATAAACCTCAGTCTCAACCTAACCCTAATTCTAACCCTAACATAACACTAAACCTCATCCTAACCCTAACCCTAACCCTCACTCTCACCCTCACTGTAACCGTAACCCTAACCCTAACCCTAACAATAACCCTAACCCGACCCCTAACCATCACTCTAAACATAACCCTCACCCTAACCCAAACGATCACCCTAAAACTTACCCTAACCCTAACACTAACCCTAAACCTAATACTAATCCTCACACTAACCCTAACCCTTAACATCAACCTAACCCTCACCCTCACCCTAAACCTAACATTAACGGTAACCCTAACCCTCACCCTAACCCTCCCCCTAAACCTATATCAAACCCTAAACCTCACCCTCACCCTAAAACTAAAACTAACCCTAAACCTAAACCTCACCCTAAACCTCACCCTAACCCTAACCCTCACCCTCACCCTCAACCTCACCGTAACTCTAACCCTAACCCTAATAATAACATTAACCCAAAACCTCACCCTAACCCTAACCCTCACCCTCAGCCTAACCCTCACTGCAAACTTAACCCTAACCATAACACTAACAATAACCTAAAACAAACCCACCCTCACCCTCAGCTTAACCCAAAGCCTAACCCTATTCCTAACCCTAACCCTCACCGTAACCCTAACCCAAATCCTACCCCTCGTCCGCACCCTAACCCGAAGCCTAATCCTAACCCTAACCCTAACCCTCACACTCACCCTCACCCTAAACCTAATCCTAAACCTAACCCTATCCCTAACACTAAACCTCACCCTAACACTCACCCTAGACCTCACCCTAACCCTAAACCTAAACCTGACCCTGACCCTAGCCCTCACCCTAACCGTAATTCTATCCCTCACCCTCACCCTAACCCTAACCCTCATTGTCACCCTAAACCTCACACTAACCCTAAACTGAATCCTCAATCTAACCCTCACCCTAACCCTAACACTATCCCTTACCCTAACCCGAAAAATAACCCTAACCCTCACCCTTAACTTAACACTCACCCTCAGCCAAAACCTCTCCTTTACACTTACCATCATAATCACCCTAACCCACACCCTAACCCTAAACCTCATACAAACCCTCACTCTAACCGTAAACCTAACCATCACCCTAACCGAAAACCTCACCTTCAACCTCAAGCTCAGCCTAACCCTAAGCCTAAGCCTTACCCTAATCCTCAACCTCACCATAACCTTAATCCTAAACCTAACCCTCAACCTAACCCTAACCCTAAACATCACCGTAACCCTAATCCTCAACCCCGCCCTCACCCTCAGCCTAACGCTAAGCCTAAACCTAACCCAAACCTAACCCTCACACTCACCCACACCCTAACGCTAATCCTAATCCTAACCCAAAACCTCAACAGAACCATCAATTTACCCTTAACCCTAACCCTAACCCTAACCCTAACCCTCGAACTAACACTCCCCCTAACCCAAAATCTAACCCTAAACCTCACCCTCACCCTAACCCTAATCCTAACCCTAACAATAAACCTCACCCTAACCCTAACCCTAAACTTCACCCTCACCCTCACCCTCACGGTACCATAAATCTAACCCTAACCCTAACAATAACACTAATCCTAACCCTAAACCTAAACCTAACACTAAGCCTAACCCTAATCCTAACACTCACCCTCAACCTAACCCTAATCCTAACACTAACCCTTAACCTAACCCTAATCCTCACCCTCACTGTAACCCTAACCCTCATCCAAAGCCTCACCCTAATCGTAACACTAACCCTCAACCTCACCCTAGTCCTCACCCTAACCTTAATCCTAACTCTAATCCTCATCCTAACCCTAAACCTAACCATAACTCTAACCATCACACTATCCCTAAACCTAACCCTCAACCTAACCCTAACACTCACCCTAACCTTAAACTTAAGCGGAACCCAAACTTTCACCCTAACCCTAAACGTAATCCTCACTCTAACCCTAAATCTAACCCTAAACCACACCCTCACCCTAACCCTAATCCTAACACTAACCATAAACCTCAACCTAACTCTAACTCTAAATGTCACCCTCACCCTCACCATAAATCTAACCCTAACGCTAACAATAACACTAATCCTAACCCTAAATCTAACCCTAAACATAAGCCTAAACCTAAGCCTAACCCTAATCCTAACACTCACCCTCACCCTAACCCTAACCCTATACCTAACCCTATTCCTCAACCTCACTGTAACCCTAACCCTCATCCAAACCCTCACCCTAACGCTAAACCTCATACTAACACTCACCCTAACAGAAACACTCACCCTCAAACTCAAGCTCAGCCTAACCCTAAGCCTAAGCCTTACCCTAATCCTCACCCTCACCCTAGCCCTCACCCTAACCCTAATCCTAATCCTAACCCTCATTCTAACCCTCAACCTAACCCTAACCCTAACCATCATCCTAACCCTAATCCTCAACCACACCCTCACCCTCAGCCTAACCCTAAGCCTAAGCCTAACCCGAACCCTCACACTCACACTCACCCTAAACCTAATCTTAACCCTAACCATAACCCTAACCCAAAACCTCAATGTAACCATCAACCTAACCTTAACCTTAACAGTAACCCTAACCCTAAATTCGAACTAACACTCTCCCTAACCCTAAATCTAACCCTAAACCTCACCCTCACCCTAAACCTAATCCTAACCCTAACCATAAACCTCACCCTAACCCTAACCCTAACGTTCACCCTCACCCTCACCTTCACACTTACCATAAATCTAAAACTAACCCTAACAATAACACTAATCCTAACCCTAAACCTAAGCCTAACCCTAATTCTATCCCTCACCCTCACCCTAACCCTAACCCTCATCTTCACCCTAAACCTCACACTAACCCTAAACTGAATCCTCAATCTAACCCTCACCCTAACCCTAACACTAACCCATACCCTAACCCTAAATCTAACCCTAACCCTCACCCTTAAATTAACACTCACGCTCAACCAAAACCTCTATTCACCCTTACCATCATAATCACCCTAACCCTAAACCTCATACAAACCCTCACCCTAACCGTAAACCTAACCATCACCCTAACCGAAACCCTCACCCTCAACCTCAAGATCAGCCTAACCCTAAGCCTAAGCCTTACCCTAATCCTCACCCTCACCCAAGCCCTCACCCTAACCTTAATCCTAACCCTAACCCTCATTCTAACCCTCAACCTAACCCGAAACCTAACCATGAGTGTAACCCTAATACTCACCCCCGCCCTCACCCTCCGCCTAACCCTAAGCCTAAGCCTAACCCTAACCCTAACCCTCACACTCACCCTCACCCTAACCCTAATCCTAACCCTAACCCTAATCCTATCACAAAACCTCAACATAACCATCAACCTACCCTCAACCCTAACCCTAACCCTAACCCTCGAACTAACACTCCCCCTAACCCAAAATCTAACCCTAAACCTCACCCTCACCCTAACCCTAATCCTAATCCTAACAATAAACCTCACCCTAACCCTAACCCTAACCTTCACCCTCACCCTCACCCTCACCTTACCATAAATCTAACCCTAACCCTAACAATAACACTAATCCTAACCCTAAACCTAAACCTAACCCTAAGCCTAACCCTAATCCTAACACTCACCCTCAACCCATCCCTAATCCTCACCCTCACTGTAACCCTAACAATCATCCAAACCCTCACCCTAACCCTAACACTAACCCTCAACCACACCCTAGTCCTCACCCTAACCTTAATCCTAACTCTAATCCTCATCCTAACCCTAACCCTAACCCTAACTCTAACCATCACATTGTCCCTAAACCTAACCCTCAACCTAACCCTAACCCTCACCCTAAATCTAAACTTAAGCTGAACCCAAACTCTCACCCTAATCCTAACCCTAATCCTAACCCTAACCCTAAATCTAACCCTAAACCTCTCCCTCACCCTAACCCTAATCCTAACACTAACCATAAACCTCACCCTAACTCTAACCCTAAACTTCACCCTCACCCTCAACATAAATCTAACCTTAACCCTAACAATAACACTAATCCTAACCCTAAACCTAACCCTAAACCTAAGCCTAACCCTAATCCTAACACTCACCCTCACCCTAACCCTAATCCTAACCCTAACCCTATACCTAACCCTAATCCTCAACCTCACTGTAACCCTAACCCTCATCCAAACCCTCACCCTAACCCACACCCTAACCCTAAACCTCATACTAACCCTCACCCTAACCGAAACCCTCACCCTCAAACTCAAGCTCAGCCTAACCCTAAGCCTAAGCCTTACCCTAATCCTCACCCTCACCCTAGCCCTCACCCTAACCCTAATCCTAACCCTCATTCTAACCCTCACACTAACCCTAACCCTAACCATCAGCGTAACCCTAATCCTCACCCCCACCCTCACCCTCAGCCTAACCCTAAGCCTAAACTTAAGCCTAACCCTAACACTCACACTCACCCTCACCCTAACCGTAAACCTAACCCTAAACCTAAGCCTAACCCTAATCCTAACACTCACCCTCACCCTAACGCTAACCCTATACCTAACCCTAATCCCCAACCTCACTGTAACCCTAACCCTCATCCAAACCCTCACCCTAACCCTAAACCTCATACTAACCCTCACCCTAACAGAAACACTCACCCTCAAACTCAAGCTCAGCCTAACCCTAAGCCTAAGCCTTACCCTAATCCTCACCCTCACCCTAGCCCACACCCTAACCCTAATCCTAATCCTAACCCTAATTCTAACCCTCAACCTAACCCTAACCTTAACCATCACCCTAACCCTAATCCTCAACCACACCCTCACCCTCAGCCTAACCCTAAGCCTAAGCCTAACCCGAACCCTCACACTCACACTCACGCTAAACCTAATCCTAACCCTAACCATAACCCTAACCCAAAACCTCAATGTAACCATCAACCTAACCTTAACCTTAACACTAACCCTAACCCTAAATTCGAATAACACACTCCCTAACCCTAAATCTAACCCTAAACCTCACTCTCACCCTAAACCTAATCCTAACCCTAACCATAAACCTCACCCTAACCCTAACCCTAGCCTTCACCCTCACCCTCACCTTCACACTTACCATAAATCTAAAACTAACCCTAACAATAACACTAATCCTAACCCTAAACCTAAGCCTAACCCTAATTCTATCCCTCACCCTCACCCTAACCCTAACCCTCATCCTCACCCTAAACCTCACACTAACCCTAAACTGAATCCTCAATCTAACCCTCACCCTAACCCTAACACTAACCCATACCCTAACCCTAAATCTAACCCTAACCCTCACCCTTAAATTAACACTCACGCTCAACCAAAACCTCTATTTACCCTTACCATCATAATCACCCTAACCCTAAACCTCATACAAACCCTCACCCTAACCGTAAACCTAACCATCACCCTAACTGAAACCATCACCCTCAACCTCAAGATCAGCCTAACCCTAAGCCTAAGCCTTACCCTAATCCTCACCCTCACCCAAGCCCTCACCCTAACCTTAATCCTAACCCTAACCCTCATTCTAACCCTCAACCTAACCCGAAACCTAACCATCACTGTAACCCTAATACTCACCCCCGCCCTCACCCTCCGCCTAACCCTAAGCCTAAGCCTAACCCTAACCCTAATCCTATCACAAAACCTCAACATAACCATCAACCTACCCTCAACCCTAACCCTAACCCTAACCCTCGAACTAACACTCCCCCTAACCCAAAATCTAACCCTAAACCTCACCCTCACCCTAACCCTAATCCTAATCCTAACAATAAACCTCACCCTAACCCTAACCCTAACCTTCACCCTCACCCTCACCCTCACCTTACCATAAATCTAACCCTAACCCTAACAATAACACTAATCCTAACCCTAAACCTAAACCTAACCCTAAGCCTAACCCTAATCCTAACACTCACCCTCAACCCATCCATAATTCTCACCCTCACTGTAACCCTAACCCTCATCCAAACCCTCACCCTAACCCTAACACTAACCCTCAACCACACCCTAGTCCTCACCCTAACCTTAATCCTAACTCTAATCCTCATACTAACCCTAACCCTAACCCTAACTCTAACCATCACACTATCCCTAAACCTAACCCTCAACCTAACCCTAACCCTCACCCTAAATCTAAACTTAATCTGAACCCAAAATCACCCTAATCCTAACCCTAATCCTCACCCTAACCCTAAATCTAACCCTAAACCTCTCCCTCACCCTAACCCTAATCCTAACACTAACCATAAACCTCACCCTAACTCTAAACCTAAACTTCACCCTCACCCTAAACATAAATCTAACCTTAACCCTAACAATAACACTAATCCTAACCCTAAACCTAACCCTAAACCTAAGCCTAACCCTAATCCTAACACTCACCCTCACCCTAACCCTAATCCTAACCCTAACCCTATACCTAACCCTAATCCTCAACCTCACTGTAACCCTAACCCTCATCCAAACCCTCACCCTAACCCACACCCTAACCCTAAACCTCATACTAACCCTCACCCTAACCGAAACCCTCACCCTCAAACTCAAGCTCAGCCTAACCCTAAGCCTAAGCCTTACCCTAATCCTCACCCTCACCCTAGCCCTCACCCTAACCCTAATCCTAACCCTCATTCTAACCCTCACACTAACCCTAACCCTAACCATCAGCGTAACCCTAATCCTCACCCCCACCCTCACCCTCAGCCTAACCCTAAGCCTAAGCCTAAGCCTAACCCTAACCCTCACACTCACCCTCACCCTAACCCTAATCCTAACCCTAACCATAACCCTAACCCCAAACCTCAACGTAACCATCAACCTAACCTTAACCTTAACACTAACCCTAACCCTAACTTCGAATTAACACTCCCCCTAACCCTAAATCTAACCCTAAACCTCACCCTCACCCTCACCCTAAACCTAATCCTAAACCTAACCATAAACCTCACCCTAACCCTAACCCTAACATTCACCCTCACCCTCAACCTCACCCTCACCCTTACCATAAATCTAAAAGTAACCCTAACAATAACACTAATCCTAACCCTAAACCTAAGCCTAACCCTAATTCTATCCCTCACCCTCACCCTAACCCTAACCCTCATCCTCACCCTAAACCTCACACTAACCCTAAACTGAATCCTCAATCTAACCCTCACCCTAACCCTAACACTAACCCTTACCCTAACCCTAAATCTAACCCTAACCCTCACCCTTAAATTAACACTCACGCTCAACCAAAACCTCTATTTACCCTTACCATCATAATCACCCGAACCCTAAACCTCATACAAACCCTCACCCTAACCATAAACCTATCCATCACCCTAACCGAAACCCTCACCCTCAACCTCAAGATCAGCCTAACCCTAAGCCTAAGCCTTACCCTAATCCTCACCCGCACCCAAGCCCTCACCCTAACCTTAATCCTAACCCTAACCCTCATTCTAACCCTCAACCTAACCCGAAACCTAACCATCACTGTAACCCTAATCCTCTTCCCCGCCCTCACCCTCAGCCTAACCCTAAACCTAAGCCGAACCCTAACCCTAACCCTCACACTCAGCCTCACCCTAACCCTAATCCTAACCCTAACCCTAATCCTATCACAAAACCTCAACATAACCATCAACCTACCCTTAACCCTAACCCTAACCCTAACCCTCGAACTAACACTCCCCCTAACCCAAAATCTAACCCTAAACCTCACCCTCACCCTAACCCTAATCCTAATCCTAACAATAAACCACACCCTAACCCTAAACCTAACATTCACCCTCACCTTCACCCTCACCTTACCGTAAATCTAACCTCAACTTAACCCTAACCCTCACCCTAAATCTAAACTTAAGCTGAACCCAAACTCTCACCCTAATCCTAACCCTAATCCTAACCCTAATCCTCACCCTAACCCTAAATCTAACCCTAAACCTCACCCTCACCCTAACCCTAATCCTAACACTAACCATGAACCTCACCCTAACTCTAAGCCTAAACTTCACCCTCACCCTAAACATAAATCTAACCCTAACCCTAACAATAACACTAATCCTAACCCTAAACTTAACCCTAAACCTAAGCCTAACCCTAATCCTAACACTCACCCTCACCCTAACCCTAATCCTAACCCTAACCCTATACCTAACCCTAATCCTCAACCTCACTGTAACCCTAACCCTCATCCAAACCCTCACCCTAACCCACACCCTAACCCTAAACCCCATACTAACCCTCACCCTAACCGAAACCCTCACCCTCAAACTCAAGCTCAGCCTAACCCTAAGCCTAAGCCTTACCCTAATCCTCACCCTCACCCTAGCCCTCACCCTAACCCTAATCCTAATCCTAACCCTCATTCTAACCCTCACACTAACCCTAACCCTAACCATCACCCTAACCCTAATCCTCAACCACACCCTCACCCTCAGCCTAACCCTAAGCCTAAGCCTAAGCCTAACCCTAACCCTCACATTCACCCTCACATTAACCATAATCCTAACCCTAACCATAACCCTAACCCCAAACCTCAACATAACCATCAACCTAACCTTAACCTTAACACAAACCCTAACCCTAACCTCGAACTAACACTCCCCCTAACCCTAAATCTAACCCTAAACCTCACCCTCACCCTAAACCTAATCCTAACCCTAACCATAAACCTCACCCTAACCCTAACCCTAACGTTCACCCTCACCCTCACCCTCACCCTTACCATAAATCTAAACCTAACCCTAACAATAACACTAATCCTAACCCTAAACCTAAGCCTAACCCTAATCCTAACACTCACCCTAACCATAACCCTAATCCTAACCCTAACCCTCAAACTAACCCTAACCCTCACCCTCACTGTAATCCTAACTCTCATCCAAACCCTCACCCTAACCCTAACGCTACCCATAAACCTCACCCTAACACTAACCCTACCCCTCAACCTCACCCTAGCCCTCATCCTAACCCTAAACCTAACCCTAATCCTAATCCTACCCCTAATCCTCACCCTAGCCCTAACTCTAACACTAACCCTAACCCTAACCCTCACCCTCAGCCTCACCCTAAACCTAACTCTAATCCTAAACCTCACCCTCACCCTAACCCTAACCTTAACCCTAAACCTCACCCTAAACCTAAATCTCACCCTCACCCTAATCCTAACCCTAAACCTAATCTAATCTTAAAGCTCAACCTAAACCTAATGCTCACCCTCACATTAACCCGTACCCTAACCCTAACCCTAAACCTAAACTTAACAGGAAACCTAACTCTCACCCTAACCCTAACCCTAAACCCCACCCTAACCCTAAAACTAACCCTCACCCGCACCCTCACCCTCTCCGTAGCTCTGACCCTAACCCTAACAATGACACTAACCCTAACCCTAATCCTCACACTCACCCTCAAACTCAACCTAACCCTAATCCTAAACGTAACCCTATTCCTGACCCTAACCCTCACCCTAGCCCTCATCCTAACCCTAATCCTAGCCCTAAACCTCATCCTAACCCTCACCCTAACCCTAACCCTAACCCTCATTCTATCCCTAATCCTAACCCTCACCCTCATGATCGGCCTAAGCCTAACCCTAACCCTCACCCTAAACCTAAAACTAACACTAAGCCTAACTGTAAACATAAACCTCAGTCTCACCCTAACCCTAATTCTAACCCTAACATAACACTAAACTTCATCCTAACCCTAACCCTAACCCTCACTCTCACCTTCACTGTAACCATAACCCTAACCCTAACCCTAACAATAACCCTAACACTACCCCTAACCCTCACCCTAAGCATAACCCTCACCTTAACCCAAACGCTCACCCTAACACTTACCCTAACCCTAACACTAACCCTAACCCTAATACTAAACCTCACACTAACCCTAACCCTTAACCTCAACCTAACCCTCAATTAACCCTAAAACTAACCCTCCTCCTAACCCTCCCCCTAAACCGATATCAAACCCTAAACCTCACCCTCACCCTGACACTAAACCTAACCCTAAACCTAAACCTCACCCTAAACCTCACCCTAACCCTAACCCTCACCCTCACCCTCAACCTCACCGTAACTCTAACCCTAACCCTAATAATATTAACCCAAACCCTAACCCTAACCATAACCCTCACCCTCAGCCTCACCCTCACTGCAAACTTAACCCTCACCATAACACTAACAATAACCTAAACCAAACCCCACCCTCACCCTCAGCTTAACCCAAAGCCTAACCCTATCCCTAACCCTAACCCTCACTGTAACCCTAACCAAAACCCTACCCCTAGTTCGCACCCTAACCCTAAGCCTAATCCTAACCCTAACCCTAATCCTCACACTCACCCTCACCATAAACCTAATCCTAAACCTAACCCTATCCCTAACACTAAACCTCAGCCTAACACTCACCCTAGCCCTCACCCTAACCCTAAACCTAAACCTCACCCTCACCCTAGCCCCCACCCTAACCCTAATTCTATCCCTCACCCTCACGCTAACCCTAACCCTTATCCTCACACTAAACCTCACACTAACCCTAAACTGAATCCTCAATCTAACCCTCACCCTAACCCTAACACTAACCCTTACCCTAACCGGAAAAATAACCCTAACCCTAACCCTTATCTTAACACTCACGCTCAGCCAAAACCTCTCCTTTACACTTACCATCATAATCACCCTAACCCACACCCTAACCCTAAACCTCATAAAAACCCTCACCCTAACCGTAAACCTAACCATCACCCTAACCGAAACCCTCACCCTCAACCTCAAGCTCAGCCTAACCCTAGGCCTAAGCCTTACCCTAATCCTCACCCTCACCCTAGCCCTCACCCTAACCTTAATCCTAACCCTAACCCTCATTCTAACCCTCAACCTAACCCTAACCCTAACCATCACCGTAACCCTAATCCTCACCCCCGCCTTCACCCTCAGCCTAACCCTACGCCTAAGCCTAAGCCTAACCCTAATCCTCACATTCACCCTCACACTAACGCTAATCCTAACCCTAACCCTAATCCTAACCCAAAACCTCAACATAACCATCAACCTACCCTTAACCCTAACCCTAACCCTAACCCTAACCCTCGAACTAATACTGCCCCTAACCCAAAATCTAACCCTAAACCTCACACTCACCCTAACCCTAATCCTAACCCTAACCATAAACCTCACCCTAAACCTAACCCTAAACTTCACCCTCACCCTCACCCTCACCTTACCATAAATCTAACCCTAACCCTAACAATAACACTAATCCTAACCCTAAACCTAAACCTAAGCCTAACCCTAAACCTCACACTCACCCTCAGCCTAACCCTAATCCTAACCCTAACCATAACCCTAACCCAAAACCTCAACGTATCCATCAACCTAAACTTTACCTTAACACTAACCCTAAACCTAACCTCGAACTAAAACTCCCCCTAACCCTAAATCAAACCCTAAATCTCACCCTCACCCTAAGCCTAACCCTCACCCTAACCCTCACCCTACTCCTCAGCCTAACCCTAATCCTAACCCTAATCCTCATCCTAATCCTCACCCTAACCCTAACCTTAACCCTCACCCTAACCCTTACCCTAACCCTCACCCACATGCTGGGCCTAAGTCTAAGCCAAAGCCTAAGCCTAAACCTAACCCTAACACTAACCCAACTCTAACCCTAACACTCACCCTAACTCTAACTCTAAACCTCACTCTAAAACTAATCCTAACTCTAAACCGAAATATAAACTTAAACCTCATCCTAACCCTAACCCTAATAATAACCCTAACAAAAACCCTTACACTAACCTTACCCTAAACCAAACCCTAACCGTAACACTAAACCTAAACCTAAACCTAGCCCAAACCCTAACCATAACCCTCACCCTAACCCTAACACTAAACCTTATCCTCACCCTCACCCTAGCCCTCACCCTAAGCCTAAACCTCATTCTCACCCTCAAACTCACACTAACCCTAACACTAATCCTCAATCTAACCATCACCCTCACACTCACCCTAACCCTAACCCTCACACTAACCTTCACCCTAACCCTAACTCTACCCCTAAACCTCACCCTCACCCTAATCCTATCTCTAACCCTAACCCTAACACTAAAAACCTCACCCTAACTCTAACCCTAACCCTCAACCTCACTGTATCCCTAACCCTAACCCTAACAGTAACCCTAACCCTAACCCCAATCCTAACCCTCAACCTCACATTAACCCTAATCCTGACCCTAACCCTCAGCCTAACCCTAACCCTCACCCTTACCGTAACCCTAACCCTCATCCTAACCCTCACCCTAACACTAACCCTAAACCTAAAACTCACCCTAACAATAAACATACCCCACACCCTCACCCTCAACCTCACCTTAACTCTAACCCTAACCCTAACAATAACACTAATCCTTAACTTAAACCTAACCCTAACCCTAACCCTAACCCTAATCCTAACACTCACCGTCAACCTAAACGTAACCCTAACCTAACCCTCACACTCAGTCTCACCCTAACCTAACCTCTAACCCAGAACCTCACCCTAACCTTAACCCTAAACCTCACCCTAATGCTAGCCCTCACCCTAAACCTAATCCTAACCATGACACTCATCCTAAAGCTCATCCTAAAAATAACCTTAACCCTAATCCTCACCCTCACCCTAACCCTAAACCTAACCCTAACCCTCAACCTAACCCTAACTCTCACCCTCACTGTAACCCCTACCCTAACCCTCACCCTAACCCTAAATTAACCCAAACCCTAAATCTCACCCTAACCCTATCCCTCACCCTAACTCTAAGCCTCACACTCATCCTCACCCTCAGCCTAAACCTAAGCCTATCCCTATCCCTAACCCTAACCCTCACATTCACCCTAACCCAAATCCCAATCAAACCCTAACCCTGACGCTCACCCTCACCCTAAGCCTCACCTTAAGCCTAACCCTAACATTAATTCTAACCCTAACCCCATCCCTAAACCTCACACTAACACTAACCCTAACCATCACCCTAACACTAACCCTCACCCTAACAGTAACCCTAACCCTCACACTCACCCTACCCTCACCCTAACCCTAAGCCTCATCCTCACCCTAAACCCGACACTAACCCTAACACTAATCCTCAATCTAAGCCTCACCCTCACACTAACCCTAACCCTAACCCTCAACCTAACCCTAACCCTCACCCTTACCGTAACCCTCACCCTCAGCCTAAACTTCACATTTACCCTTACCATCACCCCCACCCTAACCCTCACCCTAAACCTAACCCTCATCCTAACCCTAACTCTACCCCTAAACCTCACCCTCACCCTAACCCGAACTCTATCCCTAACCCTAACACTAAACCTCAACCGAACCCTAAAGCTAATCCTCGCCCTCAACCACATGCTCAGCCTAAACCTAAGCCTAAGCCTAACCGTTACCCTAACCATCAACCTCACACTAGCCCTAATGCTAACCCTAATCCTAAACCTAACCCTCATCCTAACACTCACTCTATCCCTAACACTAAACCTCAACCTAAACCTAACCCTAAACCTCACCCTCATCCTAGCCCTCATCCTAGCCCTAATCCTAACCCTAACCCTCATACTACCCCTCTCCATAACCCTAACCCTAACCCTCACCCTAACCCTAACACTCAGCTTCACCCTCACACTCAGCCTAATCCTAAGCCTAAAACTAACCCTAACCTTAACCCTCAATCTCACCTTAACCCTCACCCTAACCCTAACCCTAACACTAAGCCTAACCCTAACCCTCACCCTCAGCCTCATCCTAACCCTAACTCTAACCCTAAACCTCACCCTCACCATAACCCTTATCCTAACCCTAACCCTAATCCTGACCCTAACCCTAACTCTAAACCTACCCTTATACTAGCCCTTACACTAACCCTAATCCTAACCCTAACCCTCATCCTAACCCGCCCACTAACCCTAACCCTAACACTCACCCTACCCCTTACCCTTACCTTCAACCTCACCCTCAGCCTAATCCTAACACTAACCCTAATCCTCACCCTCACCCTAGCCCTCACCCTAACCCTAACCCTCACCCTAGGCCTAACCCTCACATTTAACCTTAACATGACCCCCAGCTTAACCCTCAGCCTAATCTGAACCCTAACCCTAACCCCCACCCTAACCCTCACCGTAACCCTAACTTTAACCCTAAATCCCACCCTCACCCTAAACTTCTAAATCTCACCCTAACCCCAACCCTAATCCTAACCCTAACCCTAACCCTAACCATAACCATAACCATAACCCTCACCGTAACCCAAAACTTAACCCTAACAATAACCCTCACAGTAACCCGAACGTCACGCTAAATCTAACTCTAACCCTAACCATAACACTAAAAACCTCACCCTAACCCTAACCCTAAACCTGAACCTCATCCTAACCCTAACCCTCACACTTATTCTAACCCTAAACCTCATCCTAACCCTCACCCTAAGGCCTAAACCTAACACTAAAAGTCACCCTAACACTAAACCTAACCCTCACCCTCAACCTATACCTCATCCTAACACTAATCCTAACCCTACTTCTCATCCTAAAACTCACCCGAACCCAAACCCTAAACCTCACCCTAAACCTAACCCTAAACCTAACACTCAACCTAACCCTAATCCTCACGCTCAACTTAACACTAACTCTAACCCTCACCCTAACCCTAAACTTTACCTGAGCCCTAACTTTCACCTTAACCCTAACCCTAACCCTCACCCTAACCCTAACCCTCACACTCACCTTACCATTACCTTAATCCTAACCCTAACCCAAACCCTCAACCTCCGCCTCAACTTATCCCTAACTCTAACCCTAAACCCCACTCTCACCCTAAACCTAACCCTAAACCTAAACCTCACCCTAACCATAACCCTAAACCTCACCCTCACCCTAGCCCTCACCCTAACCCTATTCCTAACCATAAACCTCATCCTAACCCTCCCTATAACCCTATCCGAAACCCTCACCCTATCCCTAACCTTCACACTCACCCTCACCCTCAGCCTAACCCTAAGCCTAACCACAAGCCTTACCTGAAACCTAACCTTAACCCTGAAACTCACCCGCACCCTCACCCTCACCATAACTCTAAACCAAACCCTAACCCTAACCCTAAACCTCACCCTAACCCTAACCCTAACCCTAACCCTCACCCTCACCCTAACCCTAACACAAACCCTAACCCTAACCCTCAACCTACCCCTCCCCCTATCCCTGTATCTAACCGTAAACTTCACCCTCCACCTAACCCTAACCCTAACCCTAACCGTAAAACCCACCCTAACCTTAACACTAACCCTCACCCGCAACCTCACCCTCACCATAACTCTAATGCTAACTCTAAAAATAACACTAAGCCTAACTCTAACCATCACCCTAACCCTAATCCTCACCCCCACCCTCACCATCAGCCTAACACTAAGCCTAAGCCTAACCCTCACCCTAACCCTCACACTCATGCTCACCCTAACCCTAATCTTAAACCTAACCCTATCCCTAAACCTCAACTTAACCCTCACCCTCACCCTAACCCTAACACTAACCCTAACCATAAACCTCCCCCAAACCCTAACTCTAACGCTAAACCTCACCCTCACCATAACCCTAAAACTCACCCTAACCCTAACCCTCACCCTCACCCTCTAACTCACCCTAACTCTAATCCTGTCTCTAACAACACTAACCCTAACCCTAACCCTAAACATAACCCTCACCCTCAGCCTCACCCTCACTGAAAACTTAACCCTAACCATAGCACTAACAATAGGACTAACCCTAAACTTAACCCTAACCCTAATCCTCACCCCCAACCTCACCCTCAGCCTAACCCTAACCCTACCCTCCCTTTAACCCTAACTGTAACCCTAAACCTAACCCTAACCCTAACCCTAAAACAAACCTCAAACCTAACCTTAAACCTAAATCTAATCCTCAGCCTCACACTCACCCTAACCCAAACCTTAACCTTAACCCTCACCCTAACCCTAACCCTAACCCTTAGCCTAACCCTCACACTCACACTCACCGTACTCCAAATCCTAAACCTAATCCTATCTCTAACCCCAACCCTCACCCTAACCCTCACCCTAGCCCTCACCCTAAACCTAATCCTAACCCTAAACCGCATCCTAAACCTCACTCTAACCCTAAAACTTACCCTCCCCCTTATGCTCGGCCTAAGCCTAACCCTAAGCCTAAACCTAACCCTAAACCTAACCCAACCCTCACCCTCAGCCTCACCCTAACCCTAACTCTAACCCTAAAGCTCACACTCACCCTCACCCTAACCCTTAACCTAACGCTAAACCTCACCGTAACCTTAACCCTAAACCTCACCCTCATGCTAGACATCACTCTAACCCTAATCCTAACCCTAACACTCATCCTAACCCTCACCCTAACAATAACCCTAACCCTCACCCTCAATCTCACTCTAACACTAACCCTAACCCTCACACTCAACTTCACCCTAACCCTAACCTAACCCTAATGCTCAACCTATCCCTAACCCTCAACCTCACCTTAACCCGTACCCTAACCTTCACCCTAACCCTAAACTTAACCGGAACTCTAACTCTCACCCTAACCCTAACCCTAAACCTCACACTCACCCTAACCCTAAGCCTATTCCTAATCCTAACCCTAACCCTCACCCTAACCATCACATTAACCCTAAACCTAAAAATAACCCTAGCCCTAACCCTCACCCTCAGCCTCACTCTGACCCTAAGCCTCACCCTAAACCTAACCCTACCCCTAAACCTAACACAAAACCTCACCAAAACCATAACACTGACCCTAACTCAAACCCTCACCCTAACACTTACCCTCACTCAAACACTAACCCTAACCTTAACACAAACCCTCACAGTAACCCTAACCCTAACCCATAACCTCAACCTAAGCCTCACCCTCACCCTAACCCTAACACTAAGCCTCACCCTAACGCTCACCCTAACCCTCCCCCTAACCCTATATCTAACCCTAACCCTCACCCTCACCATCAACCTAACCCTAACCCAAACCCTAAACCCCACCCTAACCCTAAACCTAACCCTCACCCCCACCCTCACCCTCTATGTAGCTCTAACACTAATACTAACAATAACACAAACCCTAGCCCTAACCCTAATCCTCACCCCCACCCTCACCCTCAGCCTAACCCTAAGCCTAAGCCTAACCCTCACCCTAACCCTCACACTTACCCTTACCTTAACCCTAATCCTAAACCTAATCCTAACCCTAAACCTCAAACTAACCCTCACAATCACCCTAACCCTAACCCTAACCCTAACCCTCCCCCTAACCCTATATCTAACCCTAACCCTCACCCTCACCATCAACCTAACACTAACCCAAACCCTAAACCCCACCCTAACCCTAAACCTAACCCTCACCCCCACCCTCACCCTCTATGTAGCTCTAACACTAATACTAACAATAACACAAACACTAACCCTAACCCTAATCCTCACCCCCACCCTCACCCTCAGCCTAACCCTAAGCCTAAGCCTAACCCTCACCGTAACCCTCACACTTAACCTTACCCTAACCCTAATCCTAAACCTAATCCTAACCCTAAACCTCAAACTAAACCTCACAATCACCCTAACCCTAACACTAACCCTAACCCTAAACCTCAACCTAACCATCCCCATAACCGTAACTCTAACCCTAAACCTCACCCTTACCCTAACCCTCACCCTAAACCTCACCCTAAACCTCACCCTTACCCTAACTCTCACCTGCACCCTCAACCTCACCATAACTCTAACACTAAATATAAAAATACCACTAAACCTAACCCTAACACTAACCCTAAACATAAACCTCACCCTCAGCCTCACCCTCACCTAAAACTTAACCCTAACCATAACACTAAAAATAACCCTAACCCTAACTCTAACCCTAATCCTCACCCCCACCCTCACCCTCAGTCTAAACCTAAGCCTATCCCAAACCCTAACCTAACCCTCCCTGTAACTCTAACCCTAACCCTAGCTCTAACACTAACCCTAACCCTAAACTTAACCCTAACCCAAACCCTAACCCTAACACTAATCCTCACCCCCACCCTCACACTCAGCCTAACCCTAAGCCTAAACCTACCCCTAATCCTAACCCTCACTGTAACCCTAACCCTAACCCTAACCCTAACACTCACACTCACCCTCACCCTAAACCTAATCCTAAACATAACCCTAACCTTGCCCAAACCCTCACTATAAGCCTCACCCTAGCCCTCAACCTAACCCTAATCCTAACCCTAAACCTCATCCTAACTCTCACCCTAACCCTAACCCTAACCCTCACCCTAAACCTAACCCTAACCCTCACCCTCATGCTTGGCCTAAGCCTAAGCCTAAGCCTAAGCCTAGCCCTAACCCTAACCCTCACCCCAACCCTAACCCTTACACTAACCCTAACTCTAACCCTAAACCTCACTCTCACCCTAACCCTAACTCTAACCCTAACCCTAAACCTAAACCTCATCCTAACACTAAATCTAATCCTCACCCTCACCTTAACCATAACCCTAAACCTAACCCTAACACTAACCCTAACCTTAACTCTAAAACTAACCCTTATCTTAAGCCTCACCCTAACATTTACCCTAAACCGAACACTCACACTAATCCTAACACTAACCCTCACACTAACCCTAACCATCACCCTAACCTTAAACCTCACCTTAACCCTAAACCTAACCCTCACCCTCACCCTAGCCCTCACCCTAACCCTAACACTCATCCTCACCCTAAACCTCACACTAACCCTAACGCTAATACTCAATCTAACCCTCACCCTCACCCTACCCCTAACCCTAATTCTCACCCTAACCCTAACCCTCACCCTTACGATAACCCACAACCTCAGCCTAACCCTCACGTTTACCCGTACCGTCACTCCAACCCTAACCCTCACCCTAATCCTAACCCTCAACTTAACCCTCACCCTAACCCTGACTCTACCCCTAAACCTCATCCTCACCCTAAACCTACCTCTAACCCTAATCCTAACACTAAATCTCACCATAATGCTAACGCTAATCCTCATCCTCACCCTCATTGTAACTGTAACCTTAACCCTAACCCTAACAATAACTCTAAACCTAGTCCCTAACCCTCACTGTAACCCTAACCATAACACTAACACTAAACCTAAACCTAAACCTAACCGTCAACCTAACCCTAATCCTCAGCCTCACCCTCACCCTAACAAAACCCTAACCCCAACCTTCACCCTAATCCTAAGCCTAAATCTAACCCTAATTCTAACCCTCACATTCACCCTTACCATAAACCTAATCCTAAACCTAACCCTATCCCTAACCCTCAGCCTAATCCTCACCCTAGACCTCAGCCTAACCCTAATCCTAACCCTAAAACTAATCCTAATTCTCACCCTAACCCTAAACTTAACCTGAACCCTAAACCGAACCCTAACCCTCACCCATATGATGGGGCTAAGCCTGAGCCAAAGCCTAAGCCTAACCCTAACCCTAACGCTCACCCTAGCCCTAAACCTAACACTAACCCTAACTCTAACCCTAAACCTCACACTCACACTAACCCTAAATCTAACCCTAAACCTAAACCTCATCCTAACCCTAACCCTAACAATAAGCTAACCCTAACCCTAACCCTAACCCTACACAAACCTTAACCTTAACACTAACACTGAACCTAACCCTAACCCTAATACTAACCATAACCCTCACCCTAACCCTAACCTCACCCTAACACCAACCCTAATCCTCTCCCTCACCCTAGCCCTCACCCTAACCCTTACCCTCATCCTCACCCTAAACATCACACTAACCCTAACACTAATCCTCAATTTAACCCTCATCCTCACCCTCACCCTATCCCTAACCCTCACCCTAAACCTAACGCTCACCTACCGTAACCCTCACTCTAGGCCTAACCCTCAACTTTACCCTTACCGTCACCCCCACCTTAACCCTCACCCTAACCTTAACCCTCACCCTAACCTTCACCCTAACCCTAACTCTACCCCTAAACCTCACCCTCACCATAACGCTATCTCTAATCCTAACCCTAACACCAAAAACCTCACCCTAACTCTAACACTAACCCTCAACCTCACTGTCACCATAAACCTAACCCTAACAATAACCCTAACTCTAACCCTAATCCTAACCCTCACTCTCACATTAACCCTAATCCTAACCCTAAACCTCACCCTAACCCTAACCCTCACCCTTACCATAACCATAATCCTCATCCTAACCCTCACCATAACACTAACCCCAACCCTAAACCTCACCCTAACAATAAACCTACCCCTCACCCTCACCCTTACCCTCAACCTCACCTTAACTCTAACCCTAACCCTAACAATAACACTAATCCTAACCCTAACCCTAACCCTAACCCTAACCCTAATCCTAACACTCACCCTCAACCTAACCCTAACCCTAACCCAACCCTCACCCTCAGCATCACCCTAACCCTAACTCTAACACTAAACCTCACACTCACCCTAACCCTAACCTAAACCTCACCCTAAACTTAACCCTAAACCTCACACTCACGCTAGCCCTCACCCTAACCCTAAACCTATCCCTAACACTCATCATAACCCTCACCCTAAAAATAAACCTAACCCTCAACCTCACCCTCACCCTAACCCTAACCCTAACCCTAACCCTCAACCTAACCCAAACACTCACCCTCACTATAACCCCTACCCTAACCCTCACCCTAACCCTAAACTTAACCCAAAACGTAACTCTCACCCTATACCTAACACTATCCCTCACCCTCAACTTAACTCTCAACCTCACCCTCACCCTCAGCCTAACCCTAAGCCTATCCCTATCCCTAACCCTAACCCTAACAATCAATCTAACCCTAATTCTAATCAAACCCTAAGCCTAACTCTCACCCTCACCCTATCCCATACCTTAAGCCTAACCCTAACATTAGTCCTAACCCTAACAGTAACCCTCAACCTCACCCTAACACTAACACTATCACCCTAACACTAAACCTCAACCTAACACTAACCCTAACCCTCACACTCACCCTAACCCTAACCCTCATCCTCCCCCTAAACCGCACACTAACCCTAACACTAATCCTCAATCTAACCCTCAACCTCACCCTAACCCTAACCCTAACCCTCACCCTAACCCTAACCCTCACCCTTACTGTAACCCTTACCCTCAGCCTAATCTTCACTTTTACCCTTACCGTCAGCCCAACCCTAACCCTCACCCTAAAACTAACCCTAACTCTAACCCTAAACCGCACCCTCACCCTAACCCGAACTCTATCCCTAACCCTAACACTAAACCTCACCCTATCCCTAAAGCAAACCCTCACCCTGAACAGTATGCTCAGCCTAAACCTAAGCCTAAGCCCAACGTTTACCCTAATCCTCACCTTCACCCTAGCCCTCACCCTAACCCTAATCCTAAACCTAACCCTCATCCTAACCCTCACCCTAACCCTAACCCTAAACCTCACCCTAAACCTCACCCTCACACTAGCCCTCAACCTAGCCCTAATCCTAACCCTAACCCTCAACCCTCCCCATAACCCTAATCCTCACCCTCACCCTAACCCTAAACCTCCCCTTCACCCTCACCCTCAGTCTAACCCTAAGCCTATACCTAACTCTAACCCTAAAACTAACACTAACCCTAAACCTAACCTTAACATTAATCCTAACCCTAACACTAACCCTCAATCTCACCTTAACCCTCACCCTAACCTCAACCGTAACCCTAACACTAAGCCTAACCCTAACCCTCACCCTCAGCCTCACCCTAACCCTAACTCTAACCCTAAATTTCACCCTCACCGTAACCCTTACCCTAAACCTAAACCTAAACCTAAACCTCAACCGAACCCTAACTCTAAACCTCACCCTCACCCTAGCCCTTAACCTAAACCTAATCCTAACCCTAACCCTCATCGTAACCCCCCATCTAACCCTAACCCTAACACTCACCCTAACCCTAACCCTCACCGTCAACCTCACCCTCAGCCTAACCCTAAGCCTAACCCTAAACCTAACCCTAACACAAACACTCACCCTAACCCTAACCATAACCCTCACCCTAACCGTAACCTCACCCTATCACTAATCCTAATCCTCACATTCACCCTAGCCCTAACCCTAAACCTAACCCTCACCCTCACCTTAAATCTCACACTCACCCTTACATTAATCCTCAATCTAACACTCAGCCTCAGCCTAACCCTAACCCTAACCCTCACCTAACCCTAACCCTCACCCTTACTGTAACCCTCAACCTAGGCCTAACCCTCACCTTTACCCTTATGGTCACCCCCAACTTAACCCTAACCCTAATACTAACCCTCACCCTAACCCCCACCCTAACCCTCACCTTAACCCTAAAACTAACCCCAAACCACCCCTTCACCCTAAACCTAACTCTAAAGTAACCCAAACCCTAAACCTCACCCTAACCCTAACCCTAATCCTAACCCTAACCCTCACCCTATCCCTAAGCCTAGCCCTAACTCTAAGCCTAACCCTCACACTCACCCTCACCCTAACCGTAACAGTAAACCTAACCATAACAATAACCCTAACCCTAATCCTAACCCAAACTGTAACCATAACCCTCATTGTAACCCATACCGTAACCCTAACACTAACCCTCACACTAACCCAAACAATAAGCTCTCCCTAACCCTAACTCTAACCCCAAGCGTAACACTAAAAACCTCACCCTAACTCTAACCCTAACCCTCACCCTCACCTTAACCTTAAACCTAACACTAACCCTAACAATAACACTAACCCTAACCCTAATCATAATCCTCAACCTCACACTAACCCTGATCCTAACTCTAACCCTCACCCTTACCCTAACCCTCACACTTCCCCTACCCCTAACCCTCATCCTTACCCTCAACCTAACCCTAACCCTAAACCTAAACCTCACACTAACACTAAACCTAACCCTCATCCTCACCCGAACCCTCACCCTAACTCTAATCCTAACCCTAATCCTCATCCTAAGCCTCACCCAAACCCTAACCCTAAACCTCACCCTAACCCTAACCCTAAACCTAACCCTCAACCTAACCCTAATCCTCACGCTCAACTTAACACTAACCCTAACCCTCAACCTAACCCTAAACTTAACCTGAACCCTAACTCTTACCCTAACCCTAACCCTAACCCTCACCCTAACCCTAACCCTCACCCTCAGTGAAAACCTAAGCCTAACCCTAACCCTAACCCTCACACTCACCCTAACCTTACCCTAATCCTAATCCTAAACCTAACCCTAACCCTCACCTCAGCCTCACCTTAACCCTAACTCTAACCCTAAAAATCACCCTCACCCTAAACCTAACCCTAACCCTAAACCTAAACCTCACCCTAACCCTAATCCTTAACCTCACCCTCACCCTAGCCCTCACCCTAACCCTAATCCTAACCCTAACCCTCATCCTAACACTCCCGATAACCCTATCTGAAACCCTCACCCTAACCCTAATCGTCAAACTCACCCTCACCCTCAGCCAAACACTAAGCCTATCCACAAGCCTTACCAGAAACCTAAACCTAACCCTCATACTCACCCGCACCCTCACCCTCACCATAACTCTAAACCTAACCCAAACCTAACCCTAAACCTCACCCTAACTCTAACCGTAATCCTAACCCTCACCCTCACTCTAACCCTAAAACAAACCCTAACCCGAACCCTCACCCTAACCTTCCCCTAATCCTATATCTAGCCCTGAAACTCACCCTCAACCTAACTCTAACCCTAGCCTTAACCCTAAACCTCACCCTAACCCTAACACTAACCCTGACTCCCACCCTCACTCTCACCGTAACTCTAACCCTAACCCTAAAAATAACACTAAGCCTAATCCTAACCATCACCCTAACCCTAATCCTCACCCCCAACCTCACCATCAGCCTCAAACTCATGCTCACCCAAACCTAAACCTAAACCTAAACCTGTCCCTTAATCTCACCTTAACCCTCCCCCTCCCCCTAACCCAAACACTAACCATAACCCTAAATCTCAATCTTACCCTCCCCCAAACCCTAACTCTAACCCTAAACCTCACCCTCACCCTAACCCTAAAACACCCTAACCCTAACCCTCAACCTCACCCTCAACCACACCGTAACACTAACCCTGTCCCTAACAATAACTCTAACCTTAAACCTATCCCTAAATATAACCCTCACCCTCAGCCTCATGCTCACTGAAAACTTAACCCTAACCATAACACTAAAAATAACCCTAACCCTAACCTTAACCCTACCCCTATTACTGAACCCCACTCTCACACTCAGCCTAAACAAAACCCTAACCCTAACCCTAACCCTAACCCTCCTTGTAACCCTAACCCTAACACTAACACTAACACTAACCCTAAACCAAACACTAAAACTAAACCTAATCCTCTGCCTCACCTTCACCCTAATCCAAACCCTAACCCTAACCCTCACCCTAACCCTAAGCCTAACCATAACCCTTAGCCTAACCCTCACCCTCACCCTTATGCTACCCCAAATCCTAAACCTAACCTTATCCCTAACCCTAACCCTCACCCAAGATCTCACCCTAAACCTATTCCTAACCCTAAACCTCATCCTAACCCTCACACTAAACCTAACCCTAACCCGAACCCTAACCCGAACCATAACCCTCCCCCTCATGCTCAGCCTAAGCCTAAGCCTAAGCCTAAACCTAACCCTAACCCTAACCCTATCCCTAACCCTAACCCTAACCCTAACTCTAACCCTAAATCTCACCCTCACCCTAACACTCAGTCTAACCCTAACCCTAAAACTAAACCTCATCCTAACCCTAACCCTAACCCTCACCCTCACCCTCACCCTAACCGTAAACATAACCCTAACCCTAACAATAACGCAAACCCTAACCCTAAACATCACCCTAACATTTACCCTCACCCTAACACTAACCCTAGCGCTAACACTAACAATCACACTAAACCTAAACATCACCCTAACCCTAACCTCACTCTAACACTAACACTAAACCTCACCCTCACCCTAACCCTAACACCCATCCTCACCCTAACCTCACACTAACCCTAACACTAATCCTCAATCTAAACCTCACCCTCACCCTAACCCTAAACCTAACCCTCACCATAACCGTAACCCTCACACTTACCGTAACCCTCACCCTCAGCCTAACCCTCACCTTTACCCTTACCGTCACCCGCACCCTAAACCTCACCCTAACCCCAAACCTCTCCCTAACCCTAACTCTACACCTAAACCTCACCCTCACCCTAAACCTAACTCTAACACTTACCCTATCACTAAACCTCAGCCTCACCCTTTCCTTAACCCTCACACTCACCCTCACCGTAACCATAACCATAAACCTAACAATAACCCTAAACCTAACCCTAACCCTCACCCTAACCATAACGCTCACCCTAAACATCACCCTCAACCTAACACTTACCCTCACCCTAACACTAACCCTAACACTAACCCTAACCCTAACACTAACCCTAACCCTCACTCTAATCCTAAACCTCACCCTAACCGTAACCCTAACTCTAAACCTCACCCTCTTCCTAGCCCTCACACTAACCCTAATTCTAAACCTCTCCATCTCCCTAACCCTAGCCCTAATCCTCAGCCTAAACCTCACACTAACCCTAACCTTAAACCTAATGCTCAATCAAACCCTCACCCTAACCTTAACCCTAACACTAAACCTAACCCTAACACACACACTCACCTTCACCCTAAATCTAACAATAACCCTAAACCTTACCCTAACTCATCCCCTAACTCTCACGCTAAACCTAACACTAACACTAAACCTAACCCTAAACCTCAAGCTCTCACCCTAACCATAACTCTAAATCTAAAACTAACGTTCACCCTAAACCTAACTCTAACCTTAACCCAATCCCTAAACCTCACCCTAAACCTAACACTAAACATCACCCTCACCCTCACCATAACCGTAACTCTAAACCTAACCCTAACAATAACCCTAACCCTAATGCTAACCCTCACCATAACAATAACCCTCACCCTCACCCTCACCCTAACCCTCAGCCTCGCCCTTACCCTCACCCTCACCCTAACCCAAACCCTCACCCTAAAACTAACCCTGACCCTAACACTAATCCTAACCCTAACACTAACCCTCACACTAATCCTAACCCTAACCTCACCCTAAACCTAACCCTAACCCTAACCCTCAACCTAACCCTAACCCTCACGCTCAACATAACCCTAACCCTAACACTCACCCTAACCCTAAACTTAACCTGAACCCTAACTCTCACCCTAACCCTAACCCTAATCCTCACCCTAACCCTAACCCTCACCCTCACCCTCAATGTAACCCTAAGCCTAACCCTAAATGTTACCTTAAACCTCACACTCACCCTATCCCTTACCCTAATCCTAATCCTTACCCTAAATCTAACCTGACCCTAAGCCTCAACTTAACCCTAACTCCAACCCTAAACCTCACCCTCACCATAACCCTATCCCTAACCCTAACTGTAAACCTCACCTTAACCCTAACCCTCACCATAGCCCTCACCCTAACCCTAATCCTAACCCTAACACTCATCTTATCCCTCCCCATAACCCTAATCCTAACCCTCGCCGTAACCCTAACCCTCACCCTCACCCTCAGCCTAAACTTAAGCCTAACCCTAACCATCACACTCACCCTAAACCTAACCGTAAACCTCACCCTAACCCTATACTTCACCCTCACGCTCACCCTCAGCCTAACCCTAAGCCTAACCCGTACCCTAACCCTAACATTCACACTCACCCTAAACCTAACCTTAATCGTAATCCTAATCCTAACCCTAACCCTAACCCTCACCCTCAACCTAACCCTCACCTTAAGCCTAAACCTAACATTAATTCTAAACCTAACCCTCACCCTCAGCCTGACCCTAACCCTAACTCTAACCCTAAACCTCACCTGACCCTAACCCTAAACCAAACCCTATCCCTCAGCCTCATCTGAACCATAACCCTAAACCTCACCCTCACCCTCACAGTAACCATAACCCTAATCCTAACGCTAACAATAACCCTAACTCTAACCCTAACCCTCGCCCTAACCATAACCCTCACCCTAAACCTAACACTCACCCTAACACTTACCCTCACCTTAACACTAACCCTAACCCTAATACTAACCCTCACACTAACCCTAGTCATCACCCAAACCCTAAACCTCACCCTACCACTAACCCTAAACCTCACCCTCTCCCTAGCCCTCACCCTAAACCTTAACCCTCATCCTCACCCTAAACCTCACAGTAACCCTAACACTAATCCTCAATCTAACCCTCACCCTCACCCAAACCCTAAACCTAAACCTCACCCTAACATTAACCCTGACACTTAACTTAACCCTCACCCTAAGCCTAACTCTCAACTTTACACTTACCATCACCCCCACATTAACCCTAACACTAAATCTCACCCTAACCCTAACCCTAACCCTCACCCTCAACCTCACGCTCAGCCTAACCCTAAGCCTAAGCCTAAGCCTAACCCTCACCCTCACCCTCACCCTCAGCCAAAACCTAAGGCTAACCCTAACCCTACTCCTAACCCTCACACTCACCCTGTCCCTAACCTTAATCCTAACCCTAACCCTAACCCTAACCTTCACCCTCAAACTCAGCCTAACCCTAACCCTAATTCTAACCCTAAACCTCACCCTCAGATTAACCCTAATACTAACCCTAACCCTAACCCTAACCCTCCCCCTAACTCTCACCCTAACCCTAACCGTAACACTAACCATAACCCTAAACCTCACCCTAACACTCACCCTAACTGTAACTCTAACCCTAAACGTCACCCTCACCATCACCCTAACCCTAACCCTCACCCTAACACTTACCCTCACCCTAACGCTCACGCTAACCCTCACACTCACCCTCACCCTAACCCTAATCCTAAACCTAACCCTAAAACAAAACCTCATCCTAACAATCCCCCTAACCCTAACTCTAACCCTAAACCTCACCCTCAAACTACCCCTAACCCTAGCCCTAAACCTCAACCTAAATGTCAGCCTAACCCTAACCCACACCCTCACACTCAACCTCACTGTAACTCTAAGCCTATCCCCAACAATAATACTAATCCTAACCCTAACCCTCAGCCTCACCCTCACCGCAAACTTAACCCTAACCATAATCCTTACAATAAGCCTAGCCCTAACCCTAACCATAACCCTAACCCTAACCCTAATTCTAAACCTAACCCTATCCCTAAGCCTAACCCTAACCCTAACTTCACACTCACCCTCACCCTAATCCGAATCCTAACCCTAACCGTATGCCTAAACCTAACCCTCACCATAACCCTCACCCTAGCCCTCACCCTCATGCTCGGCCTAAGCATAAGCATAAGCCTTAGCCTATTCCTAACCCTAACCCTCACACTAACCCTAACCCTAACACTAACCCTAACTCTAATCGTAAACCTCATGCTCACCCTAACCCTAACTGCAACTCCAACTCTAAAACTAACCCTAAACCTAACCCTAAAATAACCCTAACCCCAACCCTAAATCTACCCCTATATCTCATGCTCACCCTAAAGCTAACTCTAAACCTAACCCTAACACTAAAACTCACCGTAACCCTAACCTTAACTCTCAGGCTAAACCTAACCCTCACCCTCACCCTCACTCTCAGCCTAAACCTAAGGTTAACCCTAACCCTAACCCTAACCCTCACACTCACCCTAACCCTAACCCTAATCCTAATCCTAATCCTAGCCTTAACACTAACCCTCACCCTAACCCTCACCCTAACCCTCGCCCTAACCCTAACCCTAAAACTAACCCTCACCCTCAGCCTCACCCTAACCCTAATTCTAACACTAAACCTCAACCACACCCTAACGCTAACGCTAACCCTAACCCTAACCATAAAAATCCCCCTAATTCTCACCCTAACCCTAACACTAACACACTAACCTTAAAGCTCAACCTAACCTTCACCCTAAACCTAACTCTATCACTAAACCTCACCCTCACCCAACTCTCACATCAACTCTAACCCTCACCCTAACACTTACCCTCACCCTAACACTAACCCAACATTAACACTAACCCTCAAACTAACCCTAAACTTAACCCTAACCCTAAACCTCAACCTAACCCTCACCCTCACCTTAACCGTAATACTAACCCTATGCCTAACCCTTACCCAAACCGTCGCCTTAACCATATATTTAACCTAAAACCTCACCCTAACCCTAACCCTAAGCCTAACCCTAACCCTAACCCTAATGCTAAACCTAACCCTAACCCTAACCCTAAAAGTAAGCCTAATGCTCAGCCTCACCCTCACCTTAACCCAAACCCTAACCCTAACACACACCCTAACCCTCACCCTAACTCTCAGGCTAACCCTAACCCTAACCCTAACCCTAACAATCACCCTCACCCTAACCCTAATCCTAAACCTAACCCATTTCCTAACACTAACGCTCACCCTAACCTTCACCCTAGCCTCACCCTAACCCTAATCCTAACCCTAAACCTCATCCTAACCCTCACCCTAACCCTAACCCTCACCCTAA